>NC_053028.1:200930247-200980298 GCF_003073215.2 Triticum urartu | reverse complement strand
AAAGACATGGATGGATAGAGCACTAAAATATTAACAAAACATCCTTACTGATCATCCTCAAAAGAGGCACGGATCACTAGGAAACAACAAGAACATATGGCATCATGAGATAAACAGCTCCAGGACTTAGTGAAATCACTAAGTCCCTGAAAACAGAATTATCAAGTGCACCAATTTGCAAGCTTGCACAAGTCACTACACACATCACAAAAATACATGGGTTGCACCTCTGGAAAGATGGCAAAACCCTTAACAAAACATATGTAGAACTCATGGGCATAGCATGCACACATTAATCATGGCAAAAATGACAAAAGTGCTAAACAGAGTAGCAGATCTGACAATTAACTCAAGTAGCCCTCTTCTAACAGAATTTCGGGCATCAAGATGAGCTCAAATGAAAATGATTCAATGGAATGGAATGATGTATTCTCTGAGATGAACATTTTGATATGCTATATGCATGAATCAGAGCTACGGATGCAAAGTTATGGGGCTACGAACATGTGCATATGGACTGAGAATATCAGGGACTTACTAAAAAAACAACCCCAGATGTAGGGTTTGACCGGCGCGGAATCCGAGGTGGGGCCGGCGCGCACTGTTCACGCTGGAGTTCGTCGCCGACGTCGCCGGACTAGAGAGGAGAGGCCGGGCCGGGGCCGGCGGAGGCGGCGGCGGGCGAGGCGGTGGGGCGAGGCGGCGGCGCGGGGGCCGGGAGGTGGCGGCTCAGGCCGCGGGGGCCCTCTCTGGGCCTGGCGGGCCGCGGCGGCGGGGACGGCGGCTGTGGCCACGTGGCGGCGCGGGAGAGGCTGGGCGCGGCGGAGTGGACGCGTCCGGTCCGTCCCGGACACGTCCGGCGGCGACGGTGGATGGATCTAGGGTTAGGGGGAAGAGTGGAACCGCGAATTTGAAGGAGGGGGTCTATATATAGGCATAGAGGGAGCTAGGAGAGTCCAAATGAGGTGCGGTTTTCGGCCACGCGATCGTGATCGAACGATCTAGATGATGGAGCAGAGTTAGGTGGGTTTTGGGCCAAATTGGAGGGGTGTTGGGCTGCAACACACACGAGGCCTTTTCGGTCCCTCGGTTAACCGTTGGAGTATCAAATGAAGTCCAAATGATACGGAACTTGACAGGCGGTCTACCGGTAGTAAACCAAGGCCGCTTGTCAAGTCTCGGTCCAATCCGGAAATGTTTAATCCCCACACACGAAAGAAGGCTAGAAATGACCACCGGAGGAGAACGAAGCGCCGGAATGCAAAACGGACAATGGGAAAAATGCTCGAATGCCTGAGACGAGCACGTATGCAAATGCAATACCCATGATGACATGATATGAGATGCATGACAACGATAACAACACACGGAGACAAAACCCGAACCCGAGGAAATAAATATAACTTAACGCCGGAAACGGCAAGAATTGGAGTACAAATAGGGAAAGTTATATCCGGGGTGTTACAACACTCCACCACTACGAAAGGATCTCGTCCCGAGATCTAGGACTGAAAGAACTCCGGGTACTCAGAACGGAGGTGATCCTCGCGTTCCCAGGTAGCTTCACGGTCGGAATGGTGTGACCACTTGACTTTGAGAAATTTGATTGACTTGTTGCGAGTCTTGCGTTCAGTCTCTTCAAGAATAGCAACTGGGTGCCCACGATAAGAGAGATCTTCTTGGAGCTCAGTGTCCTCGAAGTTGACGGTGCGGTCAGGAGTCTTGAAGAACTTTCGAAGCTGAGAGACATGGAACACGTCATGAACATTTGCAAAGTTTGAAGGAAGCTCGAGTTGATAGGCGAGGTCGCCTCTCTTGCTGACAATCTTGAAAGGTCCCACGTATCTAGGAGCAAGCTTCCCTTTGATACCGAAGCGACGAGTACCTTTCATAGGAGAGACGCGGAGGTAAACATGATCTTCGATCTCGAAAGCCAAATCACGGTGCTTACTATCATAGTAGCTCTTCTGGCGGGATTGGGCTGCTTTGAGGTTATCACGAATGACTTTGCACATTTCTTCTGCCTCTGTGATTAAGTCATTACCCAAAAGCTGACGTTCACCGGTTTCAGACCAGTTGAGAGGGGTACGGCACTTCCTGCCATACAGAATTTCAAATGGGGCCTTGCCCGAACTTGCTTGAAAACTGTTGTTGTAGGAGAATTCAGCATAAGGAAGACAATCCTCCCACTTCATGTCGAAGGAGATCACACACGCCCTGAGCATATCTTCAAGAATCTGGTTGACACACTCGACTTGACCGCTAGTTTGAGGATGGAAAGCTGTGCTGAAGCGGATGTTGGTGCCCATGGCCTTCTGAAAAGAATCCCAAAACTTCGAGGTAAAGATGCTGCCACGGTCTGAAGAGATCACTTGTGGAATACCGTGCAGAGAGACAATTCGAGAGGTATAGAGTTCCGCCAATTGAGCTGCAGTGATCGACTCTTTGATAGGCAGAAAGTGAGCCACTTTGATGAGTTTGTCGATGACAACAAATATAGCATCATTGCCACGCTTGGACTTTGGAAACCCAGTCACGAAGTCCATTTCAATGTGGTCAAACTTCCATTCTGGAATGGCAAGAGGTTGGAGGAGACCTGCTGGCCTTTGGTGTTCTGCCTTCACTCTTCTGCAGACATCACATTCATTCACGAATTGAGCGATCTCGCGCTTCATTCGAGTCCACCAATAAGCTTGCTTGAGGTCCTGATACACCTTCGTGCTCCCAGGGTGGATGGAGAGGAGAGAATTGTGAGCCTCATTCATGATCACTTTACGAAGTTCACCTTTGGGTACAACAATACGATCCTCGAAGAAAAGAGTGTCCTTGTCATCAAGGCGGTAGTACTTGTACTTGGACTGGCTCTTGGCAATCCCAATCTTCACCTTTTTCACCATAGCATCAAGAAGCTGGGCTTGGAGAATCTGGTCTTCCAAGGTAGGACAAACTTGAAGGTTGGTGAGGGAACCTTGAGGAACAATTTGCAGATTAAGTTTGCGGAAAGCTTCACAAAGCTCGGGTTGATAAGGCTTAAGAATCAGACTGTTGCAGTAAGCTTTCCTGCTCAATGCGTCAGCAATCACATTAGCCTTGTCTGGAGTATACTCGATACTCGGATTATACTCTTGAATCATTTTGACCCATCGAGTTTGCCTGAGGTTGAGATTAGGCTGAGTGAAGATGTACTTGAGACTCTTGTGATCAGTGAAAATGTCCACTTTTCTTCCCAATAGAAGATGTCTCCAAGTCAACAGAGCATGCACAACTGCCGCCAACTCGAGATCATGAGTGGGGTAGTTCTTCTCATTAGGCTTCAACTGGCGAGATGTATAAGCAACAACTTTCTTCTCTTGCATCAATACTGCGCCAAGACCTTGGAGAGAGGCATCACAAAAGACCACGTACGGCTTGGATTCATCAGGCAGAGTCAGAACTAGAGCAGTGATCAATTTCTCTTTCAAAGTGTTGAAAGCAATATCACACTCCGGAGACCAAACGTACTTGACGTGCTTCTGAAGAAGATTAGAGAGAGGCTTCGCGATCTTAGAAAAGTTTTCAACGAATCTTCGGCAATAGCTTGCGAGACCGAGGAAGCTACGGAGTTGCTTCATGTTCTGAGGAGGTTCCCAATTCACAATTGCAGACACCTTCTCAGGATTCACGGCAATGCCCTTGGCAGAGATGATATGACCAAGATAAAGAACCTCATCGAGCCAAAATTCACACTTGGAGAACTTGGCGTAGAACTGATGTTCTCTGAGCTTATCAAGAACCAAACGCAAGTGCTTGGCATGATCTTCCTTGTTCTTCGAGAAAACCAGAATGTTCACGAAGTTGCAAACAAGTTGACAATCTGCCCAGATTCACGAAGTAGCAAAACTAGAGCTCGATTGACTCAAGCTAGGGTGCTCCATAAAATGCAAACAAAGACATGGATGGATAGAGCACTAAAATATTAACAAAACATCCTTACTGATCATCCTCAAAAGAGGCACAGATCACTAGGAAACAACAAGAACATATGGCATCATGAGATAAACAGCTCCAGGACTTAGTGAAATCACTAAGTCCCTGAAAACAGAATTATCAAGTGCACCAATTTGCAAGCTTGCACAAGTCACTACACACATCACAAAAATACATGGGTTGCACCTCTGGAAAGATGGCAAAACCCTTAACAAAACATATGTAGAACTCATGGGCATAGCATGCACACATTAATCATGGCAAAAATGACAAAAGTGCTAAACACAGTAGCAGATCTGACAATTAACTCAAGTAGCCCTCTTCTAATAGAATTTCGGGCATCAAGATGAGCTCAAATGAAAATGATTCAATGGAATCGAATGATGTACTCTCTGAGATGAACATTTTGATATGCTATATGCATGAATCGGAGCTACGGATGCAAACTTACGGGGCTACGAACATGTGCATATGGACTGAGAATATCAGGGACTTACTAAAAAAACAACCCCAGATGTAGGGTTTGACCGGCGCGGAATCCGAGGTGGGGCCGGCGCGCACTGTTCACGCCGGAGTTCGTCGCCGACGTCGCCGGAGTGGAGAGGAGAGGTCGGGCCGGGGCCGGCGGAGACGGCGGCCGGGCGAGGCGGCGGCGCGGGGCGGCGGCGGCGCGAGGCGGCGGCGCGGGGGCCGGGAGGTGGCAACGCGGCGGCTCGGGCCGCGGGGCGGCGGCGCGGGGGTCGGGAGGTGGCGGCGCGGCGGCTCGGGCCGCAGGGGCCCTCCCTGGGCCTGGCGGGCCACGGCGGCGGGGACAACGGCTGTGGCCACATGGCAGCGCGGGAGAGGCTGGGCGCGGCGGAGTGGACGCGTCCGGTACGTCCCGGACACGTCCGGCGGCGGCGGTGGATGGATCTAGGGTTAGGGGGAAGAGTGGAACCGCAAATTTGAAGAAGGGGGTCTATATATAGGCATAGAGGGAGTTAGGAGAGTCCAAATGAGGTGCGGTTTTCGGCCACGCGATCGTGATCGAACGATCTAGATGATGGAGTAGAGTTAGGTGGGTTTTGGGCCAAATTGGAGGGGTGTTGGGCTGCAACACACACGAGGCCTTTTCGGTCCCTCGGTTAACCGTTGGAGTATCAAATGAAGTCCAAATGATACGAAACTTGACAGGCGGTCTAGCGGTAGTAAACCAAGGCCGCTTGGCAAGTCTCGGTCCAATCCGGAAATGTTTAATCCCCACACATGAAAGAAGGCTAGAAATGACCACCGGAGAAGAACGAAGCGCCGAAATGCAAAACGGACAACAGGAAAAATGCTCGAATGCTTGAGACGAGCACGTATGCAAATGCAATGCCCATGATGACATGATATGAGATGCATGACAATGATAACAACACATGGAGACAAAACCCGAACCCGAGGAAATAAATATAACTTAACGCCGGAAATGGCAAGAGTTGGAGTACAAATAGGGAAAGTTATATCCGGGGTGTTACAATAGGGCACCATCAAAATCCGTTGAGACGACGCCTTATGAACTATGGTTTGGCAAGAAACCAAAGTTGTCGTTTCTGAAAGTTTGGGGCTGCGATGCTTATGTGAAAAAGCTTCAACCTGATAAGCTCGAACCCAAATCGGAGAAATGTGTCTTCATAGGATATCCAAAGGAGACTATTGGATACACCTTCTATCATAGATCCGAAGGCAAGACTTTTGTTGCTAAGTTCGGAAACTTTCTAGAGAAGGAGTTTCTCTCGAAAGAAGTGAGTGGGAGGAAAGTAGAACTTGACAAGGTAACTGTACCTGCTCCCTTATTGGAAAGTAGTGCATCACAGAAAACTGTTTCTGTGACACCTACACCAATTAGTGAGGAAGCTAATGATAATGATCATGAAACTTTAGAACAAGATACTACTGAACCTCGTAGATCAACCAGAGTGAGATCCGCGCCAGAGTGGTACGGTAATCCTGTTCTGGAAGTCATGCTACTAGATGATGATGAACCTACGAACTATGAAGAAGCGATGGTGAGCCCAGATTCCGCAAAATGGCTTGAAGGCATGAAATCTGAGATGGGATCCATGTATGAGAACAAAGTGTGGACTTTGGTTGACTTGCCCAATGATCGGCAAGCAATTGAGAATAAATGGATCTACAAGAAGAAGACTGACGCCGACGGTAATATTACTGTCTACAAAGCTCGACTTGTCGCAAAAGGGTTTCAGCAAGTTCAAGGGATTCACTACGATGAGACCTTCTCACCCGTAGCGATGCTTAAGTCTGTCCGAATCATGTTAGCAATTGCCGCATTTTATGATTATGAAATTTGGCAGATGGATGTCAAAACTGCATTCCTGAATGGATTTCTGGAAGAAGAGTTGTATATGATGCAACCAGAGGGTTTTGTCGATCCAAAGGAAGCTAACAAAGTGTGCAAGCTCCAGCGATCCATTTATGGACTGGTGCAAGCCTCTCGGAGTTGGAATAAACGCTTTGATAGTGTGATCAAAGCATTTGGTTTTATACAGACTTTCGGAGAAGCCTGTATTTACAAGAAAGTGAGTGGGAGCTCTGTAGCATTTCTGATATTATATGTGGATGACATATTACTGATTGGAAATGATATAGAATTTCTGGATAGCATAAAGGGATACTTGAATAAGAGTTTTTTAATGAAAGACCTCGGTGAAGCTGCTTACATATTAGGCATTAAGATCTATAGAGATAGATCAAGACGCTTAATTGAACTTTCACAAAGCACATACCTTGACAAAGTTTTGAAGAAGTTCAAAATGGATCAAGCAAAGAAAGGGTTCTTGCCTGTGTTACAAGGTGTGAAGTTGAGTCAGACTCAATGCCCGACCACTGCAGAAGATAGAGAGAAAATGAAAGATGTTCCCTATGCTTCAGCCATAGGCTCTATCATGTATGCAATGATGTGTACCAGACCTGATGTGTGCCTTGCTATAAGTCTAGCAGGGAGGTACCAAAGTAATCCAGGAGTGGATCACTGGACAGCGGTCAAGAACATCCTGAAGTACCTTAAAAGGACTAAGGATGTGTTTCTCGTATATGGAGGTGATAAAGAGCTCATCGTAAACGGTTACGTTGATGCAAGATTTGACACTGATCCGGACGATTCTAAATCGCAAAACGGATAAGTGTTTACATTAAATGGTGGAGCTGTCAGTTGCTGCAGTTCTAAACAAAGCGTCGTGGCGGGATCTACATGTGAAGCGGAGTACATAGCTGCTTCGGAAGCAGCAAACGAAGGAGTCTGGATGAAGGAATTCATATCCGATCTAGGTGTCATACCTAGTGCATCGGGTCCAATGAAAATATTTTGTGACAATACTGGTGCAATTGCCTTGGCGAAGGAATCCAGATTTCACAAAAGAACCAAGCACATCAAAAGACGCTTCAATTCCATCCGGGATCTAGTCCAGGTGGGAGACATAGAGATTTGCAAGATATATACGGATCTGAATGTAGCAGACCCGTTGACTAAGCCTCTTCCACGAGCAAAACATGATCAGCACCAAGACTCCATGGGTGTTAGAATCATTACTGTGTAATCTAGATTATTGACTCTAGTGCAAGTGGGAGACTAAAGGAAATATGCCCTAGAGGCAATAATAAAGTTATTATTTATTTCCTTATATCATGATAAATGTTTATTATTCATGCTAGAATTGTATTAACCGGAAACATAATACATGTGTGAATACATAAACAAACAGAGTGTCACTAGTATGCCTATACTTGACTAGCTCGTTAATCAAAGATGGTTATGTTTCCTAACCATGGACAAAGAGTTGTTAATTGATTAACGGGATCACATCATTAGTTGAATGATCTGACTGACATGACCCATTCCATTAGCTTAGCACCCGATCATTTAGTATGTTGCTATTGCTTTCTTCATGACTTATACATGTTCCTATGACTATGAGATTATGCAACTCCCGTTTGCCAGAAGAACACTTTGTGTGCTACCAAACGTCACAACGTAACTGGGTGATTATAAAGGAGCTCTACAGGTGTCTCCAAAGGTACATGTTGGGTTGGCGTATTTCGAGATTAGGATTTGTCACTCCGATTGTCGGAGAGGTATCTCTGGGCCCTCTCGATAATGCACATCACTGAAGCCTTGCAAACATTGCAACTAATGAGTTAGTTGCGGGATGATGTATTACGGAACGATTAAAGAGACTTGCCGGTAACGAGATTGAACTAGGTATGGGATACCGACGATCGAAACTCGGGCAAGTAACATACCGATGACAAAGGGAACAACGTATGTTGTTATGCGGTCTGACTGATAAAAGATCTTCGTAGAATATGTAGGAGCCAATATGAGCATCCAGGTTCCGCTATTGGTTATTGACCGGAGACGTGTCTCGGTCATGTCTACATTATTCTCGAACTCGTAGGGTCCGCACGCTTAAGGTTACGATGACAGTTATATTATGAGTTTATGCATTTTGATGTACTGAAGTTTGTTCGGAGTCCCGGATGTGATCACGGACATGACGAGGAGTCTCGAAATGGTCGAGACATAAAGATTGATATATTGGAAGCCTATATTTGGATATCGGAAGCGTTTCGGGTGAAATCGGGATTTTACCGGATTACCGGGAGGTTACCGGAACCCCCCGGGAGGTATATGGGCCTTAGTGGGAGATAGGAGAGGTGGCCAGAGATGGGCCGCGTGCCCCTCCCCCCTTGGTCCGAATAGGACAAGGAGAGGGGGCGGCCCCCCTTCCTCCTCTCTCTCCTCTTTCCCCCCTCCGCGAATCCTATTCCAACTAGGAAAGGGGGGAGTCCTACTCCCGGAGGGAGTAGGACTCCTCCTGGCGCGCCTCCTCTTGGCCGGCCCCCCCCTTTGAGCCTTTATATATGGAGGCAAGGGGCACCCCTAGAGACACAAGTTGATCCACGTGATCATATTCTTAGCCGTGTGCGGTGCCCCCTTCCACCATAGTCCTCGATAATATTGCAGCGGTGCTTAGGCGAAGCCCTGCAACGGTAGAACATCAAGATCGTCACCACGCCGTCGTGCTGACGGAACTCTTCCCCGACACTTTGTTGGATCGGAGTCCGGGGATCGTGATCGAGCTGAATGTGTGTTAGAACTCGGAGGTGCCGTAGTTTCGGTGCTTGATCGGTCGGGCCGTGGAGACGTACGACTACATCAACCAAGTTAACGCTTCCGTTGTCGATCTACAAGGGTACGTAGATCACACTCTACCCCTCTTGTTGCTATGCATCACCATGATCTTGCGTGTGCATAGGAAATTTTTTGAAATTACTACGAAACCCAACATTCATGACGTTTATCCGGACCCAAACTCGATGGAAGTTTCCAGCAAAATCCTGAGACTGAGGCTCTGTGAAAAGCACCTCGCCCACCTTAGCAGCAAGAGAGGGTATTAGATGGGCGTACAAGGGGGGCACATCATGAATCTGAGCCCAAATTTCAATAGTATCCAGTTGGACAGTCGAGGGTTTTGCCAGGCCGTCATAAGGCTTCAGTATGACAGCGTCCCCTCGAAAGTGCCATGGTCCTTCTTGCATCACCCTCTCCCAATCTCCTAGGCAGGAGAATTGCACCGTGTACAAATTGTAGGAGATATGCCCTAGAGGCAATAATAAATGATATTATTTATCTCCGAGTTCATAATTATGTTTATGTTCCATGCTATAACTGATATGGTTCTCGAGTCTGCAATAACCATGAGGCTCGGAGGAAGACTCATATGCATGTGTGGAATAATAAACGGTAAAATGTATTCCTAGTCTAGCCTCTAAGACTAGCTCAAGTGTTGCATGATGGTTCTGTTTTCCTGATCATGGGCATGTCTATGCCAGCAACCTTGAGGGCAAAATGTTAAGAGAACATTTGTGTTGAATCGACCCGGATTGATGTTATGCTAAGAGATTCATTCGTCACAAGTTAATGGTACATAACACAGAGATGGTTAACGTTTGCATGATTCCTTAGACCATGAGAGTATCGAGTTTCTTCATGCTTGCTTCATGAACTTTGGGGTTTGTTAAACGTCATCCGTAAATGGGTGGCTATTACGGCGGCTTACGGGTTCATGGAAAAGTGTGTCAAGTAACTTGATAGCTCAAGATTGGGATTTGCTCCTCCGACGATGGAGAGATATTCTCGGGCCCTCTCGGTATTACGGTATCCATCATCGTCTGGCTAGACACAGTGTGATTTGATCACTGGGATGCCGGAACACGGAAACGAGAAAAGAGAACAAAACCGGTAACGAGGTAACTTGCATGGTGGACAAATGGTTCGTCCACGGGATGCAACAAATCTCACCTCGGGTGTTTGTGACATATCACGAAGCAACAGGAATAGCTCACTGCAACTGGAGGTTCACTCGAATATTTATTCGTGTGGGTATAGGGGTCAATATGGGTGTCCACGGCTCCGATGTTGATCATTGATCGGAAGGGTTCTGGGTCATGTCTATACTTCACCGAACCTATAGGGTCACACGCTTAAGGGTCATCTATCTGCTGAATACTAGACAAGGAGTCTGAGAGAAAATCACCGGAAAAGTTTCGGACAGCGGAAAAGGTTCCGCAGAGAGAGGTCATCGAATGAGTTTCGATGAAACTAAAAAGTTGTTTCAGGGGATACCATTAAGTCAAATTGGTTTCGGCACATGCCTGATAATTCTTGGAGGGTGCCAGAATCATTCTGGAAGCTTTCTGGAATTTTCCGGGATAAAAACCGGATATGCTCCGGAGCTGCCGGAACCACTTCAGATGCTTTTCGCAGATGAAAATCACTAAACCGGAATTGTTTCGGAACGCATTGAAAATCATTTTGGTGGGTACTGGAAATGTTCTAAGCCCACATAAATATTTTCAGTTCGAACGGACGCTGAAAAATGTCGTCGTGAATAGTGAAAATCAGCTTTATGGTTACTTTGTGGAAAGCCACCTTTTGGGGCTTTGCTCCAAAAGATCTTGGGGATGACATGGATGGATAGGAGCCATTTTTTGGGCCCCTCATGGGGGTGTGGCCGGCCACATGGGGTATCCCCCCTTGGGGACCCTCTTGTTCCTTGGTTTCACTCCTAGGTCCTTGTGGAAGGACTTCATTCACGTGCATTTTGGGTTTTTTGTGTGAAACTACCCTACCCCTTGGGATTTCCTATAAATAGAGGTGGAGGGGCAGCCCTCCACACTCACTCTTTCTCACATACAAGTGCCATGCATGATCTGGCTTCTCTCTCCCTCCCAGCGAAACAGTTTCGTAGAGCCAAAAGGCTGTCTGGGTTCCGGCAGGAACTAGTTCTGGACGGCGAAGCCCTGCCGGATAGATGATACCGTATGTGTGCAACTCTCTAAAGAGGTCGTAGTTTCGATCTTAGTGCTCGAGGGGCTGTTCGAGAATGCCTCCCGAAGGGCTGTCCGAGTGACCGTCCGAGTTTCGGAGGCCCTCCCGAAGGGCTGTCCGCAACACCGTCCGGGGGACTGCTCGACCGCCTCCCGGAGGGCTGTCTGAGGAGCAGATGAGGGTATACATCCTCGCGGTTGGGAGGTTGTAAATCCTAGATGCGGGGATCTGCACCGCCGATCATCATCGACTCTACTTCCCGCTGCGCTACGAGTCGGTAACGAAACAGATCAGACCTTGTATGCAGTCTCCATAGTGGTCCTGGGCTGGTGCGTAGGTCGGAAAATTTTTGTTTTCTGCTGCGTTACCCAACACAAATTGTCCTCGAGTGGCTTGAAAATCACCTCCTGAGCAAGGTCCCAAGCTGATCTCATGTTCCTAAAGAACCAGTATTGGGAGTAGGTTTTGGCAGAGTGTACTTTTGCAAGAGCTATCCACCTTGCCGCCCCCTCTGGTGCTTCGTCCTCATCAAAGACCACATCATCTAGGTCTTCCTCGCGCAGACCTAGCTCTTTCATCAATAGATTCACGTCGTCGATCTCGGCTACTCCGGCCGTAGCCGATCCTGAAGCCTCGTTCGACGCCATCCTCAAAACCCTAACCCGATTGGATCTGATCGGGCTTTTTGACGGAACCCTACCCCTCTGCCCCGCCCCGCCACACTCCGAGGAGACGGTGGGCGCCGCAAGACGCGCCCCCGTCCTGGAGATCGGCTGGTGGGGAGATCCACCACTGCTGGTACCGTCTGCCATGGTGCCACCACGCTGCTCCTCCCAGCGCAGTTGAGGGCTACCTACTGCGTCACTTACGTGGGCTAGACTCTTGGCCTGTTGGCTGTTGCGTGGGCTGGACAAGTGTCCTATGGGCTTCAGTTTGTGCCTATTTCAGCCTGCCATCTATATACCTAAAAAAAGGTATATCCATTTTTTAGAATAAAATATATTTTTTTGTTGCCTAAATCATTGGTATTCCATGGAATACCCCTGGCTCCGCCCATGGCTCAATGCAAGTCTATGTCTTGCCTTAAGCGAGGAGGAAGCTGAGCTCGCCTACAGTTAGCCAGTAGTGAGCCTGCCAGTAGCATGTGGTATTGTCACGTACAAATTTTTGTGCCTTTGTTTATGTTATGAAAAAAATAAGTACATATATTATGAAAAAAACCTTATTTACATAACTTTCTAGAATTGTTCATCACACATTTAAAAAATGTTCATACAGTGTAAAAAACATTCACTCAAATTAGAAAATTTAAGTACTATTCAAAAAATATATGTGGTATTTCAAAAAAAAATATGTGTTTCAAAAAACATATCTAACTTTTTTAGAAAATATTATAAAATGTATAAAAAATGTTCGTGTAATTCAGAAAATGGTTTTGTACCATTCAAAAAATGTATGTTGTGTCGTGGTGTGGATTATGACAATATGAGGGGGGGGAGGCTTGATCACGCGAGACGCAGGAAGGTTTCACAAGTAGTATATAGGTTCTGATCTCTTGGGGTGGAGGTAAAACCCTAGTCCTATTCTCCGAAGAGAGTGTTTCTTGTGTATGGATGTATGAGTACAGATGTTCTGAACCCGGTGCTAGGGAGAAGCTTATATAGAATTCGCTCCCTCCCTGGCTCTCTATGTTATACTCCCTCCGTTTGGAATTACTTGTCTCGAAAATGTATGTATCTAGAACTAAAATATATCTAGATACATCCATTTCTGCGACAAGTAATTCCGAACGAAGGGAGTAGGTGAGTTAAGTTTACAATTATGTGTGCCCGCTACTCATAGTAACAGGTGCTTTTAAGCCTAGATTCAATGACATGCCTTCATGGCAATGGTAATGGCTAAACCTGATCATTCCTCGAGCCGGTTCGAGTTCTGGCCGGGCTTGGCGAAGCCCAAAGAAAAAATCCCAAGCCTAAGCCCGGCCAGAAGCACATAAACAGTGACATTTTTAATTAAATTAGTCATATTTGGAGTATTATATTAATTTATTAGACCTATTTTTCAAATAAAGAAAATATATGTCCATTTCGGTCTTTTGGGGGTCTTTCGGGCGAGAAGTGGAGCCCGAGCTCGGCCCGAATGTAGAGTTTTGCGTTTGGGCCTCCGGGGCGGGTTGTCCATGAATAGGTGTAGTAACGGCCCAATCAATGTTCCTGGTTGTTGGGTTGCTTCCGTCCGAGTCGGATATATCTTAGTGGAGTACATCTGAGTGGAGTCTTGCTTCCTTTGTCTGAGTGAATCTCCCTACAGGTGATAGGCAAGAGTGAATAAACCTCCATCACATTGACTACTACCCCCCAAACCCGGTGAATGTGAGTCTGGGTCTCCATGCGCTCCAACTAGGTTTAAGCCACTATCGGCCTCCCCAGCGGGAGATGACCTCATCATGTTGCATTTAAAAGAAATTGTCAGGCATTTCAAAAATATGTATGTGACATTTTAAAAAACTAAATGATACCCCGCACGTTGTTGCAGGAATATTTGCAATATATTTCGATGATATGTGATTTCTATGAAACGTAAATAGTGATACTATGAAAACTAAATTTGCAAATCCATATGCTTTATTGTGTTTTGATTAATGTATTGTAAAATATCTAATATATGTTTGCATGTTGAGGTGGACATTTTCATGTGCATGAATGCATGTTGTGGTGGGCCTTTTGCCATGCATGTTGCTTGATGATGTGGCATACTTGCATATTGAGAGAAATATATTAGTGGGGGCTAGCTATTTAGATATAGAAGTTTGCATGTTGAGGTGGACATTTTTATGTGCATGAATGCATGTTGTGGTGGGCCTTTTGTCATGCATGTTGCTTGATAATGTGGCATACTTGCATGTTGAGAGAAATATGTTAGTGGGGGCTAGCTATTTAGATATAGAAGATGATAATTTTTGGCATAGTTAAAAAATGTTCCAACGGTTATTCAAAAAAATGTTTAACACATATTTCTCGGAGATATATTCAAAGTAGGTATTTCAGAAAATGTAAATCATGTATTTAACAAAGGTTAAATGTATAAAAAATGTTTTAGACATATACAAAAATGTACAATGTGTATGAATAAAGTAGACATCAACACATATATATGAAAAAAGGTTAAGCTTGTATAAAAAAGTCCTAATGTATGCAAAAAATATACAATGTGTATGAAAATTTAAACATTCATTGACTAAACATAAAAAGGAGATAATAAAAAGAAAAAGGAAAAAAGAAAATAAATCATAGAAATTCGAAGGAACAAAGAAAGAAAGAAAAAAAAAATAGGAAAAGGGTAAAATCCAAAGAAAAACATAAAAAAAACTGCTCCAAAAAAGTGAAATAAATGATAACAAAACAACAGGAAAGAAAACTCACGTGCAACTAGAAAACATGGTGGGAGGAGTAGCGCCGCGTTGTAGGCGAGACCTATTTACCACTGGCAACGGGTGTGAAATAGCATCTGCACTGGCTCACTGCTCAATCCATACCTTATGTTGTCCGCCCATTGGAGCATGGTCTTGCCTCAGAGTCGTACCCTGGCCCAATAGCTAGATCCGACCCAGTTTATGGTGCGGCGTACATAAGGACAACGACTTCCAAGGCAAATCCCTTTTACGCGAGTGCTATGTCTCGCTTGTAGCGGATCTCATTTGGAGCGCTAAAGTATCAGGCTGGCCAACTGGAGCATTTTTTCAGATTCGTTGTGAGGCAACGCTGCTAGCCACCGGGACACCATCGAAATGGGTTCTACTCCCTCCGTTCGGAATTACTTGTCTCGGAAATGGATGTATCTACCATTTTCGAGACAAGTAATTCTGAACGGAGGGAGTACTACATAGGGCTAAACCTACTAGAAGTAAACAACACCAAAAAAATTACTGGTTCGTTTTCTTTTACTTTCTTTCTTTTTTCTTAATTTTTATTTGGTTTTCTCCTGGTTTATTCTCTTCTCCCTTTTTTATTTTTTCCATGATTTTCTTATTTTCTTCTCCATTTTTGTTTTCTGTGTTTCTTTCATTGTTTTTAATGGTTTTTATTTTCTTACTCATTTTCCTTCTTCTTTTTTGTTTCTTTCTTGGTTTTCAATGCTTTTTTGTTTTATTTTGTTTCTTTTATTTTTTTTACTAATCTGGATTTTTGTTTTGTGTCATTCTTTCTACATTTGTTTCTTTGGATTTATTTTTCATTCTTTTTTCTTTGATTTATTTTATTTCTTTTTGGGTTTCATTATTTGGGTTTTCCTTGTTTCTTTTTTTTTTCATTCCATATTTTTTCTATATGTCAACAACATTTTTCTAATTTACATTTAATATTTTTTAATACATGGTTAACATTTTTTCTGTCACTTTATTATACAAATTCAAATGCTTGATTACATTATTTGAATACATGGCCAACACTTTTCCTATAAACAGTTTTAAACTTTTTCATATGTTTTCATATGATTTTTCAAACAAAATATTAACATTTTCTAATACATGGTTAACAATTTTTCTATGCACATTAAACATCTTTTCAAATGCTTGATTAACATTTTGTAAACGCACTATTAACATTTTTTAACACATAGTCAACATTTTTTTATACACATTCAACATTTACAAAATGCTTGATTAACATTTTTCTGTACTTGCTTATCATTTTCACAAATATTTGATTAAAATTTTCTATATACATGATTCAAACTTCATCAATTTTTAAATACATGGTATAAAAAATCTAGACACATTTAACATTTTTGAAATGTTTGATTAAATTTTTTGAAATACTTGTTCAACATTTTTTTTCAAACATTTTTATATACATGATCAAGAAATTTCAACAATATTTTTGTACATGGTCACCATTTTTCCTATACACATTAAAAAAATTCAAATGTTTTGTCTAGAATTTTTGAAAATTCTTGTTCAACATTTTTTTCAAATGTTTTGATTAATATTTTTATATACATGATCAAAAGATTTCATCATTTTTTTAATATATGGTCAACATTTTTTGTATACACATTCAATATCTTTCAAATGCACGATTTACATTTTTTGAAATATTATGTAAAGTATTTTTTTGTAATATATGTGTTTAGAATATTTGAAAGTGTAAAAAAGAAAAAATGGAATAAAACATGTGAAAAAAAACACAAAAGAAAACAAGGCAGTGCACTACCCCGAAATTGGCCGGCCAATATGCTCGGGTGCGTTTCAGGGAGTTGGAAGCCTCGACTCGCTGAACGCGAGACACAGGCGCTCCCACATTTAGCTCTATCGGTACACGACCCACAGCTTCAATCTAATGGGCGGTCTTGGCACCTTCATGGGAAGCTTCCCTCGGTTTGGAAGCTCCCAGTATGTTTTTTCTTTTTTCATTTTGGTTTGTTGACCTGGTTCTGTTTAGGGTTTTTTTTACTAGTTAGCTGCCCGTGCGTTGCTACGGAACAAGAAATTATACTCCCTCCGTTTATAAATGAAAGATTTTGTAAAGACTCCATTATGGACCACATACGGATGTATATAGATGCATTTTAGTGTGTAGATTTGCTCATTTTGCTCTCTATGTAGTCCATAGTGAAATCTCTACAAAGATTTATATTTAGGAACGGAGGGAGTGTAATCAAGGGATTAGGTATGTTTGGTTTCAAAGTGCGCACACATGCCAATTTAACATGTATGCTATGTATCATGAAATTATCATCATAAGAAGTTAACTGGCAATTAGCAAACGTATAACGATCCAATGAGCAGTAAGAGAACTTAAAAAAATCATTGCACATATCACGAAGGACATGTTTAGAACAGATCACATCATATAGTGAGCTAGTACAAAATACCCATATCTTAAATAAGGGAAGTTGGAGCTCTTTATCTTTTATACGGTAATAACATTCCTCTGACTACCTAGATAAGAGATACTTAGTCTAAGTTTTCTTGATATAATCAAGATGTGAAGGTACTGGAGAGCTGCGTCTCCGATTCTTTATCCCCTGAAAATACTACACGGCATGATGATCAGATTGCTGAAAAAATTGTGGCGTGCGGAGATTTCAACTATCGGGTGTTGCATGATAATATGGTTCTGAACTTGAGGGCAATCGAACATGCATCTGAATATATGCGCAATCTGAAGTCAACAGAAGAAATGAACATAGAGCAACATAAGATAAACTAACATAGAAGTAACACTTTATCAGAAAGGGAGAAATGCGGTATTAATAAGGCAATTTTAGCCACAACTTTTTCCAATAATAATATGCTAGCTACATATGTATGCATCTGAATATATGCGCAATCTGAAGTCAACGGAAGAAATGAACATAGAGCAACATAAGATAAACTAACATAGAAATAACACTTTATCAGAAAGGGAGAAATGCAGTATTTATAAGGCAATTTTAGCCACAACTTTTTTCAATAATAATATGCTAGCTACATATGTATTGGCAAAAATAATACAGAGCATACGGCACAACTACAGTATGGCACATAATGCATGAGGCAAATACTAATTATTCTCTTTGTAGGGCATATGCCAACAATCATGAACGGCTTTAGAGCTGCAGTTCTTGGTTGCTTGCTATGAAATTATATAAGATATTACAGCATGGACAAGCAATAGATATAACTTCCAGTAGTGCATTAGATATTTGAAACACAGACCACACACCTAAATACTGGCAGTAAAGTAGCAGCCCTGTTCCACTGAACTATTTGAAATGCTTGTTCACAAAAATTTGGAGCTCACCATGTTAAGCATACAAGCTTCCTCTGAAGGTATTGTCCAAATTTGTAGTTCTATTATCAAGAACTTTGTATACATGCAACTTATTGTGTTTCCCTGACTCTAGCCCATGTAGCAATGAGTTTTACTTCTGTATTGGAGTACAGAACAACAATAAACAATTGTCGCAGAAGATAACTTAATGATCTATTGTGATCAAAATTCTGATCATAAGCAAAATAAATTATACTGTACAAGTATATGTAGGCCTTCTTTGGTTTGGAGGAATCTTGTAGGATTTCTAGAGGATAGGATTTTTGTAGGAAAAATTTCTATGAAGCCCTTTGGTTTGTACGAATGGATTCCTGTTCCTATGTATGATAGGAATCAATCCTTCACATTTCAAAGGGAAAAAAACATTAGCCTAGACTCAATGGAAAAAATCCTATCCTATGAATCAAATGACATCTCTTAACCTCTTAACCTATAGGAAGTGAGATGCATGCCTTCCTATGATTTTCCTATTTCAATGATATTCCTACCCTATGAACTAAAGGAGGCCCAAATGTTGATGTGCAACATGTAGCTGTAGATGAGTATCCCAGCAAAGCGTGGAGGCCGAGCATGCCAGCAGCGGCGCGTCATGCCGAGGAAGCAGCACGGACACTCAGCTGACGGGAAGACGATGTGCCAATGTGATTGCGCTGCCACCAGCGGCAGCGGATATCCCTGAAACGGTGGAACCTGAGAACTGAGGCGACATGTCCTCGTCAAGTTCTTTAAATTAATAAAGCCCACAACGGAACAGGCAGAGTATCACCACGAGATGATCATTACACGAATTACCAAAAGCAAAAACAAACGCCACAGGCAAAGCTAGCGACTAAGACAAGAAGGGTTCACAGCCGGGCGGCGAGCATGATACAAGGCCGAAGCCCATAGTCAAGAGCGTGCAGGCTCGCGAAACAGAAGACAAAAGATCACTCCCTACGTCAGGGAGGAGGCGCCGGCTCCCTAGCCGCCAGATACACCTGGTGAACTCGATCTTGCACGTGCTTCAGCATCTCAGAGTCCTTCCGCTTCGCCAACGGACTCCACTGCTGCAGTAGGATAGAACATTTGCATATGATATTAGCCGGGTGCGATGGGAAATATCCCTCAATGGTAAATTTGTTGCGGATTAGCCATAAGGACCATAACATGGCCCCAATACTAGTCCACATCACGTGCTTGAGTCGACCTTGGACCGAGTCCAAAAGTCCCACAAGATCGGAAGAGGAGCGCGGATCCCATGGGACGCCGGCTGCCTTGCGCAAAGCGCTCCAAGCAAACCTAGCTAAAGGGCATTGGAAGAAAATGTAGTTTGCGTTCTCGGAATTCCCACATAATGCACAAGGACCCGTTGCCGGGCCATTTCGTTTTGCAATGTTGAGGGACGTGGGAAGGCGATCCCTGAACATTTGCCAAAGAAATACTTTAATCTTCAGCGGCAGGCGTGCAGGCCAAAGTCCTTTCGCCTCCCTCCGTACCGACCTTTGGCAAAGTTTGTTGTGTAAGAACTTGACCGAGGCGTTTAGATGCCACGACAGCCTATCTGGCTCATTTGTCAGCGCAACGGGAGAAACCACTTCCAGGCTTCCAGCAAGGAGCCCCACCTTGCTAATTCTGGAGCATTAAGAGGCTCGTCTAAATTAACACAACATACTTCTCTCCTGCATTGGACGCCGCCGCTGTTCGTGAGCACACGGAGGAAGCGACCGGTAGCAGGCTGATGCTGCTCGGGCTCGTGTTGGCGTACATGCAGGCACCAGCAGCGTTCAGCACACGGCGCCAGCGGACAGTGCCATGGAGCGCCCACAGCCCGACCTACTTGGCAACGGAAGCCTGGACCTCCTGCCGGGTGGCCGGGGGCGTAGGCGTAGATGGCCATCTTTCTAAATGGGTTGATGTGGAATATCACCAATTGGAGAAGAAGAAAAAGTCACGCTCAATCAGGCCAACACGTCCTCAAACGAACGCCCGTTTTGTTTTGTTCGTTCGTTTAGGGTAGCAATGGATAGCAAAACGGATATACACGTCCGGCTCATGTTGGAGGCACACAACACGGCCAACTACCCCAAAACGTTCGCCTGCACTTTAGCCCACGTCTGCGTCTTGTCCGCCTACGAGCTCGTCCGTCCATGTCTGCGCCTCGTTCGCCCACGAGCTCGCGCCCTCGTTCTCGCCGCGCCGCATCAGTGCTCGCCGGGGTGTAGCAGCAGCAGCCAAACTCGCCCGCGCCTGTCCACCCGACTGTCCGGTCACGCCGCGCTCGCCAGCACAGATGTCGCAGCTGCTCGCCCCGTGCCTCGCCTGCTCGCCAGCACGGAGGCTGCAGCAACAACCACGCCCGCCCGCGCGGTGCCTTGCCGGTGCGCTAGCCCACGCGGCGAAGCTGCGGCCCGCGCACAGGACGGCGGCTGGCTAGCTAAGCTAGCTAGCTAGCACAAGCAGCAGGTGCGCGTGCTCGCGCCGCCGCCCACGGCCGCGTCCTGTCGCAACACGCCCGCCTGCACGCCGTGTCCGCCTATGTCTGCGCGCTCGCCTGCCGTTGCAGGCCGTGCCCGTCTGCTCCCGCGCCCGCGAGCTCCTGCCGTCACGTCCACGCTTGCGACCGCGCAATGCCCAGCCCGCCCCGCGCATGGCCGCGCCGTGCGCGCGCCCCGCCACGCCCGCTGCGAGCTCTTCCGTGCCGCGCCTTGCTACGCGCCTCGCCGCGCGCGCCCTGCCCCGCCCACTGCGTGCCCCGCCGCGCGCCCAGCCGCCCCGCGCACTCGGCTGCCGCGCCGTGCTGCCGCCCTCGCCCTGCGCTCCTACCGCCTCGCGGGCGCCCGCTCGCCGCCCCACCGGACTCCCCGCCGCCTGCCGCCTGCCGCCTGCCCCCGTGCCCGCTCGCCGCCCCGCCGGCCACCCGCACCCTCCCGGCGAGCGCGCGCCAACCGTCGCCCGCGCCTGCTGCCGCGCCCACCGGCGGCTCCAAAAATTTGCAACCGGATATTCATGTGTATTTATTTTATCAAAATCATTGCTGTTTTTCAAGAATTGTTATTGTTTTGCCAAAATAAACACTGTTTTATATAAATCATGGGTATTCATATGAAGACCCAAGAATACCCCTAGCGCCGTCCCTGACCGCGCCCTCTCGCCAGCGCCAGCCCCTTGCCTGCCCTCGCCCACTCGTGCCATCCCCGTGCTCCCCGCCTACTGTCGTGCCCTGCCCTGGTCGCGCCCTCCTGCACGCCATCGCAGCAGCCGCGCGCTCGCCGATTCTCGCCCGCGTCGCTTGCTTGCCGGCGCATGCAGCAGTGGGTGGGTGGGTTGGTGGGCCCTTTTTATTTGTATGACAGGCGGCCCACACTTCACATGCAAGCGGACCAGGCGGACGAGGAGTGGCCAGAGAGTGTCTGTTTGTGTCCGCTTTGGTCTCAAAACGAGACCAACTTTGATCAAGAGATGGGATGAAACGGATACGAAACAGACAAAAAATAAAATGGGGTCGGCCACTGGGTCGTCTGGTATGTGCGTTTTACCCCAAACGATACACCCGGACAAAATGGGGTCGTGCGGTGGAGTTGGCCTCATGCCCCGTGCGTGGATTGTGCTGGGAGTAGGGCTCATCCCATCTTTCGGTCATAGTTTTTCCAGATGAAATCCATTCGGGGGGTGGTAGGACGGGAGAGCAGAGAAACTTGGACATGACAGCAACCCCCGCCATGGCTCCCTCTTTGACGGCTTGCACTGCCAGATCTAGAAGGAGAGATACAGGGAAAGCTTAGTAGTCAAAATCCGATTTAGCGAGGCGCTAACTACTCCTATAACTGAAGATTTTCAAGTGGGAGGATCCCTCACGCAAATTAACTCCGGCGGTCGCTGCGGAAGAGATGGGAGGGGCCGCCGGCAAGGAATTTGAGAGGGATTCCCGAAGACTCCTCTGTTTCGCGAGAGACGGAGAAACATCGAGACTGTTATGTGTCAGATGTCTTCCCTAGATTTTTGTACGATATGTGGGGTGTTTCTGCAAAAAGTGCAGTTGAGTGGCTCTGGATTACGCGCCTCACTTCTAGCCTTACATTTCAAATTGGACGACACAGATTGCACGGAGGCAGGCACGCCATTGTCGCCAATTGCCATTTTTATAGGAGTAGAGATATGTGATTTTTTTAATAGTTCATGAAATTTTCTCACTGTTTTTGTATTTTTTTCAAATTCATAAGCATTTTTTTAGTTCTGCAGTCTTTTTCAAATGTTTGATTTTTAATATTTTATGAACTTTTAAAAATATCAGTTATTTTTTAAAAATGCGAACTTTTTAAAATGCTGGATTTTTTTTTAGTTTTTGTGAACTTTTTGTAATTCAATTTTTTCCTATATTTTTAAAAAACTTCCAATTCATGATTTTTTTTCAGACTCCTGTTTTTTTAAGTGAGCGGTCAATTTGTCAATGATCAACCGAAAATCAGGCAAGAACAGCACGTAGCGCTAGATGGACCGTCCCATACAGGCACCTGAAGCGCTGCAACAACAACAGTGGGGAGGTCCAGCGGGCAGGCGTGGTGAGCACTCTCAAATCATTCAGAAAAACAGTGGGCGGTAAATTACATCCAGTTTCATACATTCAGTGATCAGTCCTGCTAGTGAAGTAGTGAGGAAAATCAGTCCGAAAAAAGCATTGATTTGGTCTTTAGAAGAAAAAGAGATGACATATCTTCTAGCTCAATCTTGTGACATGTCCTTACGATACATAATTTGAGAAAAAAATTACTCTTCTTTAATCTAGCCCGCCCAACTTTTTCTTTCAAACTCCGCCACTAGCGGTAATAGACACTGCCATGTTTGATGCTAGCTAGCTAAGCTTTTTTTATGCTGGCTGGTGTTTTAGTAGTAAGAAAGTTCATTATACTGAGAACAACTAGACCCAAATAAAAAACTTAAAGCCTGTTTGAAATCTCTCCACTCCACCAAATCCGCTCCAGTATTTTGGACTCCACAGAGTCCGTGGAGTTCGGTTTTAGCCACTCCGTAAAAAAAATGGACTGAAGGTTATTCCACTCCGCTCTTTTGACTCCACAGAGCCCGTGGAGCTCAGCGTCGTTCCCTCCACTCCGTCCACTCCAGGAGCGCACTTGGAGAGGATACGAACAGGGTCTTACTATCAGAAACAAATCCCTCAATCCGTCGCAAAAAAGGAAACAAATCCCTCAAGAAAATATCAAAAACAAAAGTGAAGAAAGTCACCTTTGACAAAGAAAATTAGCCAAAATTCAAGGCCCAGTTCTCATTAGCTACCATTCACACCGTGATATATATTTATTTTCAATTTAGATATGAATTTTTTGCCGTAATATTGTAGCGACCCGATCTCAGACGGTCAAGTCTCTGTGCTTAAGTGTCATCCCTGAATCGGTATGCTGACACAAACAGTACTCGAAGATTTATAACAGAGGTAAATCACATGTAAAAAGTAACGTAAATACTATTACCTCAATCCAAATAGCGGAAGAACCAAGGTTGTGGATTCCCATCAACACCAACGGCAAAGTTGAGTGTAGAAATAGTAACCCTAACGTATCACTTACTCGTCGTAAGATTCCTGCAACATGAGACGTTGCAGCCACAAAGGGTCAATACATTGAATGTACTGACAAATTCACACCATAGAGAATGATGAATAAAGGCTATCACTACATGCATATTTGGCTGGTGGAAAAGCTCTATGGTTATAAGGTTTTTGCGAAAAGCCAATTTTTCCCTACTACAAAGGAATAAATTTTATTTAACTATCATGGTGGTTGTTAATCATTGAGAATGGTTGACAGCATTCTCAATCCCAATTAAGTAATATCATTAAACCCAACAAAATTATTTAAAGTCACATGATGAGATTCACATGATAATCCAAGTACTAGATACTCAAAACGTCCATAACCGGGGACACGACTAATCATGATTAGTTTACACACTCTACAGAGGTTTGCGCATTTTTCCCCACAAGACTCGATCTCCTCCGTTGGATTTCTCGCACTACATGGTGTTTGAGAAACGGATGACCGAGACATAGTCTTTCAGAAGCGTTTGCACCTTACGATGGGTAGACCGTACCACCTACAACCCCTACATCTGCTAGTCTACCACTGTAAGAGTTCACACGACTTAATCAACTATGCTAGAGCCCATAATAGCTTGTGGCCGCACACGGAAATTTCTAGTATGAATAATCTCATGATCCCTTTGAGCCTGGGTGGCGGTCCATAAAAAAAAGGCAATCCTGGAATACCCAGGTGCCTAGACAGACAATCGTTGGAATATCCAGGTGCCTCAGTCCACCCAGATGTGTGTTAAAGTTGCCACCTCAAGTAAACCATTAATTAACAATCTCACATCAGTCATGAAATACTCTCAAACCCAATCCACGTCTACGAGCATAGCATGTCAATATAAGCATAACGTAATAGTAACTCTCAAGGTTTGAATGCAGGGTAATAGGTTCCTACCTCATTAACTACTTCCCAATACCCACATGTTAATGACATCCTAACCATGCAATGTTTGAGGATTGGAACTAATGCATAAAAACTGGATGATAAAGGGTATGATCAAAGTGTGAACTTGCCTGCAATGTTGATGAAAATGATTCGCACTCAAAACTCTTGATAATTCTACTCATCACACTCCGATCAATGTATCGTAAGCAAGCAATAATAACCACACATAAGCAATCACTCAAAGATCGGAGAGAACAAAGAAAACAATTCGGAAAACGTCAAAACCAAGCAAATAACTCTTGCAACATAAAACAATTTCTAACAGTACCAAAATTAAGTGAATTTGGCCTTATCAGAAAGTTTAGGTCAAGAGCTTCGATTTGCAAAAAGAATCAACTCAAACGGAGCTACGAAACTCAAGTTATGATCAAACGAAGTTTGAATACAAATCTGTCTAATTCAAATTTTAAAATTTGAAAAACATGTTTGGGTTGGATTAATGGATAGAGGGGATCATAACGAAGAAGTGGGCGTTGGTTTCGTTGGATTTGGACAAATGAGTAAAAAGTTATGCCTATTTGAAAAATCAGGGCCAAGCTGTTTTATGGAATAAAAAATAGCTACGGGCTAGAGTCTAATGTATAAATACGTAGACTAATTGATGATATAATTATTTTATCGTATTAGTCTAAAAATAATAAATTACGGAAATATAAGAAGAAGAAAAAAGCAAAGAAAGATACCGTTATAAGGCAGAGAAAAGATGACTTTGGAGAGAAGAGAAAATTTTTAGAAGTCGCGCCAGAGAAGAGAAATATATTTTTCTTAAATGAATCTAGTCAAATCAAAATATTAATTTAACCCGAATCAGATGATTTTTGAAGGCTCTATAGGTCTATATTTATTGGTGGAAAAGAGGCTTAAAGGTCAAAGGCTAGACAATGTGGGCCTAAACGTAGACGAAAATATACGAAACAGAGATGAAAAGAGGTGAGCGGCTCGCATGGGCCTAAAGGCCTTCGGCCGGCCGCGTGCACGCTGCGGTTGCAGTTTTTTTTTACAAAATTCGGCCTAAGAAAAAAAATAGAAAAAATGAAAAGGCTGGTTGGGCCTGGCCTATTTAAGAGAGAAAAGAAAAAGAACAGTAGGGTGTCAGAAGCTATTATACTGCGCATGTAGGCGATAAATAAATATAAGCCGCACATACCGTTTTTTTAAATAGAAACATAAGGAAAACCGAATAACAAAATATAAAAAATTATATAGGCATATTATATATCGAAATTTTCAGAAAAATATTTTCTATGACATGAACATTTTTCTAGCATTAAATAAAATACACACAAATTCTGATAATTCCAACAGTGCTCCTGCTCTAATAAGATCCAACAAAATCATTTTAAAAATACCAAAATGAAATCAAATTTATTTCTCTCCAATTTTCTGTCGTAGGGAATCATGTTACCCTATTTTCCATGTATTTTATTTTTGAAGAAAAATGATTTGAATAAAATCCAAATAACTCCAAATTGAAAAATAATTCCAAAAGACTTTGAATTTGATCCTTTGAAACTCTCAACTCATATTTCATATAATTTGAAGAAGTCATTTTATCTCCTCTCGTGAAAATCATTGAGTTGCATAAAGTTTCAGAATTAGAAATATTTTCCAAATGAAATTCAAATATTTTCAACACCCCTTGTCATTTAAATAAATGGAAGAAGTCATGTCATCTTCTCTCCAGGGTTTCGTGGTGAAAAGAATTTGAATTCACGGAGATCATGAATGCAAAATGAAAGTTTGGGAAAGTCCTTTTATTCCCTCTCATTTAACTTTCAAAAAGTTTTCGAATTTCACTCAATTTCACACAATCAATCAAACAGTCAATCAAATCTATCTATTTATTATAACATTCCAAAATTTAGAATTTTGGAATATTACAAACCTACCACCCTTAAAAGGAATCTCGTCCTCGAGATTCGGAGAGGCTAGAAAGAAATAGGTTAGGTTCGGGGTCTCAAAATTTCATCAATCGTCTCCGGGGTCTGGGGTGCTACCACCCTTAGAAGCATGGTTACGGTTCCATCAAAACTCATATACTCCATTTTTATTGTTAATAGTGTCGGTCTTCTTGGATGCTCAGGATAATTCCTTATCCGGGCTCTTCCGGTAGTGGCATAACCTTTTCCTCAATTCTTCTGTCTTTCATCTTGGTAAGGTTCTTCTGTGACTGGGTCTTCTTAGCTGACGGGTCTGGCGCTAAAACTAAACAACTATCGATATCTCATGGTGGTCAACAATTTATGGTTCCTTCTGCAGGAAATGGGTCTGGTTGATCCTCACCGTATAACCTACGGTTGGCAAAAGCTGCCTTGTACAAGGGAAAAATTTCTTATACCATTCTAAGGTTTAAATAGAGTTTTGATCGTCGTCTCTCTACTATAGGTAAGTCACTCAGATTTACCATCCCATATATCAAGGCGAACAATAAGAGTAAGTCGGTATGGTGATCAATCCATCCCGCACCCAAATCATTACCTTGTATACAGTTTAGCGAATCTCGCATTCTAACACTCGGTCATCCTCACAAGCATTGCAGAATTTCTCTTGTCGACGAACCAAGGTTCGGATAAATCCATTGATTCTGCAAACCAAACAAACATCTATCGTTCCTTCACAACTCTTAGGTTTTGCGTTACTCCTATAAAATCGTCTGCCGATAAACATCGTATCTTCCTCCAGGGTTTTTCCTTCAGCAAGAATGTGCTTGCTTCTTGGCAGGTCCTGGGGCCTGTGGGTTATGGCCCATCTCATCACTTGTAGTCCTTGAACTTATCATCGGGCAACTGATCATTATTCCAACTTCCAACTTCCTAGTATTCTTAAATCCATCCAATGTATTGTCTTCCTTCCTTCTATTGGCACCAAACTAGGACATGATTACTCAGGCTCATCATGGAGTTTCCATTGATCCATATTTCCGACATCATACCTCCTTTATATCCAATAGTAATTTATCTCTTCATCCTCATGGGTTATCCCACATACCGAGATAAAAACTTATACTTATGGAGTCCATATTCCACTTCGTGGAACATCATTATCCTTTCCAGGGTCAAGCGTCCTTACAGGGGAATATTGGCCATCTCTGCATGGCACTTCTTCAACTGGGAAACGTGAAACACATCTTGAACTCCTGACAGTCCTTCGGGTGACTCCAACTTGTTGGCCACTTCTCCCATACGCTCCAAAACTCGGTATGGTCCTACAAATCTCGGGGCTAACTTTCCCTTAACTACAAATCGTTTAACTCCTCGCAGAGGGGTCACACGAAGACATGCTCTGTCTCCAATTTCATAGACTACCTGCTTGCGTTTTTTAGTCTGCATAACTCTTCTGCCTGGACTGAGCTACCTTTAGTCTATCTCGAGTCAACTTAACATTCTCTTCTGACTCCTTGATCACATTTGGTCCAACAACTGACGGTCTCCAACTTCATCCCACATACTCTTGGGGCATCACACATATCGAGACAAAACTCGTATTCATTTTGTCCGAAATCCACTCAGTAGAGTATCCTTATCTTTTCCAGGGGTCAACGGTTCTTACAGGGTACTACCACCCTTAAAATGCACAAATCTTCCATAGACCATATTTCTCATATCCTCAGAATGGCCAAAATTCTTCTTCATAGAGTAACAACTCATAAAATCCATATCAGTACCAACGATGCTAACTTTCATTCTCAAGTGATTACAATCTCTCGCTTTTCCATTACATGTCTCAACTCAACACCTCAATATAAAAGAAAATGTTCTCACTTCTACTACTCCATTTCTTTTGTTGCAAACTCAACTATCTAGCACAAGTTTCCTTCTCCTTGGGGCATTCTCTGGCAAAGTGCCCTGCTCCATTACAACTAAAACATATTACTTCTGACAAGTATCGAGGTTTCCTTTTTGGGAAATTGTTGAGGTAGTGCCCTGACTCCTTGCACCTGTAACAGGTGATATGACTCAGGTCCTTCCTGGAATCCAATCTGCTTCTCTTCCTGGACCTTTCCATGCCAATCATGGCTTCTATTTCTTGTGGGTCATATTCTACTTCCTCTGTCGGGAATTATACTAGATCCCCATTCAAACAATTTTGGGAGATGTGTCCTTCTCCACATGAATAGCAAGACTTAGTGCAGGGTTTACTCGGGTATTCTTTAGGCATGTCCTCCATCTCTTCCTTCATCACAACTTCTTCTAAAATTTCCATGAGGGATCCTTTCATTACTTCTTTCTTCTGCTGGATGGTTCGTTGTACCATGGGGTAAATGTGACACTGAGCAGGATAGTGGGTAGTCCCTTCACACAAGAAACAAGTAATCTGCCTAATTGGGCATTCTTCAACTGGGTGACTTCCTTCACAATTAGGGCATTCATCCTTGTGTTATTTATGGGTGTGTCCTATTTCTCCACAAATCTTGCATGCACAAGGTTTCTTCATATCCTTTCCATAAGGCTTCAACTTCTGGGACACAAGCCGAGACTTTGGCAGAGTCAACTTAAATTCTTTCCAAGTGGTTACTCCTTGCCATCCATTGATGGTTTGGTACATCCTCCACCAAGTAGCAGCACCTCTTTCAAAGCACTGAAGAGCATGCTGGGTCATATCCTTTCCGACTATAGGGTTATTCTCCATGTGATCCTCCATGTTCTGAATCCATCGGTCTGTCTCCAACTGACTCATCGGTCCAGAAAATACAAGCTCATCTCCATTCATCCTCTATTGGGTCCATGTGGGTTTGGGGTAAGATAAGAGAGAGGGAGAGGGATACACACAATACAAACAAAAGTTTTGAAAAGACAGATTTTATTTGTGGTCGTCGGGAAAAACATCAAACAAATGACAGCTCACAAACGTCGCATCTAACGTAGGTATATAACAGGGGTTTGGTCTTCTAAAGGTCAATAAATCTTCAACGTCTCCAAGCTCTTCAAGCCTTGTTCATGTCTCCAATGGCTTCTTCCGGTCATGCTTGTCTTTCTCAAGTTCTTTTGCCAGATCAACTCTGTTGACATGAAGTCTCTCGTGACTGATGAAGCTATGTACCTAGGGTAGGGGCACGGACCTGTCCAAAAGAGCCCTACCCAAGGACATCCCTAGAAGAAGTCACCTTTCAATCGACTTGAAGGTATCCCACTCGACGGGTTCAAGACACTCGACCAAGAAGCTATCAGTCGACCATGAAGCCAACCACTCGACTGCCAGGAGGCTTAAAGTCACTCCGCAGGCAAACGATCGGCTATTAAGTAGTCTTTATGGTCATTATGGCACTTTATCAGGGGTGTTACCAGTAACGCCCAACCTTAAATGTACCTTAAACCCTGCATTACTGAGGGCAGGAGAGGACCGGCGAACTCTATATAAGCCACCCCCCTCCTCAGTATGAAGGGTTCGCACCCCTGTTACTCATACACACATAATCCAATCGACCGCCTCCGGGCACCGAGACGTAGGGCTGTTACTTCCTCCGAGAAGGGCCTGAACTCGTAATCCTCGTGTGTTTACAACTTCCCAATAGCTGAGATCTAGCCTCTCCATACACACACCCCTACATCACTGTCAGAGTTAGAACCACGACAGTTGGCGCCCACCTTGGGGTAGGAATCTTAGCGCCTGATTGGAGAAGTTGCGATTTTTCCGATCCCTTTGATCATGGTTTCATGCGGAGTTTTGGTGGAGGGCCGCGAGATCCGCCTCGGCGCGCTCACGTTCATCGCCGACGACTCCGCCTGACTTCAGGAGGCACCACTCGACATCGACGCGCTCCCCGTCCGCGGTGCGACGCACTTCCGCGCATTAGTTCGTGGCATCCTCCTGCGGCAGCCGTCGACCCAGTATCGGTCGGCCCCCGTGTCGTCTCCCCGCTCTGTCTCCCACCGGCGCAAGCGCTCCGGTCGGTCGAGACTTTAGAGGTGGGTGAGGCATGCCGTGGCTCGCCAGTCGGCCGCCCCACAAGTCGCGGCAATCGAGCCCGATGAATCCCTCTGCGGCCTGTTCGACCTGTCGACTGGCTCCGCGGAGACCGCATCCGAGTGCGACAGCAGCGACCCAGCGGCTGAGGTTCTGGCGGTCGATGGAACGCACAGTCCTCCTGGTTTCCCTCGCGCTGATGGAGGCGCAGGTGGGGCGACCCGTCGCATCCCCACGATGAGTATCTCCCCGAACCTCTCACGTCATTACAGCGAGAGGAGCTTCGCCGCCGGAACATGGACGCACTCCACACTCCTATCGTCGGAGAGACCCCCGAGGCCCGGGCCTTGGAGGACGCGCGCTTGGCTAACTTGGCCGAGCGCACTCGACTGGAGAATCTCCAGCGAGCACTCGACGAGCAAGCGCGTCAGCGGGCTCCCGAGTCTAGTCGACGTCAGCTCTTCCCGCCGACGCAGGTATACCGAACCCCAGTTCAGAATTTGGCCGCCGCGGCCCGTATAGCAGAATCGATTCAGCCCTCCCAGTCGGAGGCTGGCAGGGGCTTGTTGCAGATCAGAGCGTTGCTCCGGGCGGCGGGAAACCAGAATTCCGCTGTTTCTCAGTCGCGGAATAGGATCCACAGTCGATCCGTTGCAACAGATACAGTCCAGTAGGCTCACAGCCCGAGATCGCCCCCGAGGCGTGAGGGACGTGGTGACCGGCATGATCAGTACAGAAGGAATGAGCAGTATGATCACCGATCCGATCGTGATGATCGACGTCGAGTGCCAACCCCTCCCCCGAGGAGTGGGTCATATGCGCCTCGACATCGAGATGACAGGCGCCCTCTGTTGGAAATATGCCCTAGAGGCAATAATAAAAGCATTATTATTATATTTCCTTGTTCTTGATAATTGTCTTTATTCATGCTATACTTGTGTTATCCGGAAATCGTAATACATGTGTGAATAATAGACACCAACATGTCCCTAGTGAGTCTCTAGTTGACTAGCTCGTTGATCAACAGATAGTCATGGTTTCGTGACTATGGACATTGGATGTCATTGATAACGGGATCACATCATTAGGAGAATGATGTGATGGACAAGACCCAATCCTAAACATAGCTTAAAGATCGTATAGTTCGTTTGCTAGAGTTTTTCCAATGTCAAAGTATCTTTTCCTTAGACCATGAGATCGTGTAACTCCCGGATACCGTAGGAGTGCTTTGGGTATACCAAACGTCACAACGTAACTGGGTGACTATAAAGGTATACTACGGGTATCTCCGAAAGTGTCTGTTGGGTTGACACGGATCAAGACTGGGATTTGTCACTCCGTATGACGGAGAGGTATCACTGGGCCCACTCAGTAATGCATCATCATAATGAGCTCAAAGTGACCAAGTGTCTGGTCACGGGATCATGCATTACGGTACGAGTAAAGTGACTTGCCGGTAACGAGATTGAACGAGGTATTGGGATACCGACGATCGAATCTCGGGCAAGTAACATATCGATTGACAAAGGGAATTGTATACGGGGTTGCTTGAATCCTCGACATCGTGGTTCATCCGATGAGATCATCGAGGAGCATGTGGGAGCCAACATGGGTATCCAGATCCCGCTGTTGGTTATTGACCGTAGAGCGATCTCGGTCATGTCTACATGTCTCCCGAACCCGTAGGGTCTACACACTTAAGGTTCGGTGACGCTAGGGTTGTAGGGATATGTATATGCAGTAACCCGAATGTTGTTTGGAGTCCCGGATGAGATCCCGGATGTCACGAGGAGTTCCGGAATGGTCCGGAGGTAAAGATTTATATATGGGAAGTCCTGTTTCGGGCATCAGACAAGTTTCGGGGTCATCGGTATTGTACCGGGACCACCGGAAGGGTCCCGGGGGTCCATCGGGTGGGGCCACCTGTCCCGGGGGGGGGCCACATGGGCTGTAGGGGGTGCGCCTTGGCCTACATGGGCCAAGGGCACCAGCCCCAAGAGGCCCATGCGCCTAGGGTTTCAAGGTGGAAGAGTCCTAGGAGGGGAAGGCACCTCCTAGGTGCCTTGGGGGGGAGGGAAACCTCCCTTGGCCGCCGCCCCCTAGGAGATTGGATCTCCTAGGCCGGCGCCCCCCTTGGCCCTCCTATATATAGTGGGGGAAGGAGGGCTTTTCATCCACGGCATTGGTTGCCTCCTTCTCCCTCTCCAACACCTCCTCCTCCATAGCGCTTGGCGAAGCCCTGACGGAGTACTGCAGCTCCATCACCACCACGCCGTCGTGCTGCTGCTGGAGCCATCTTCCTCAACCTCTCCTTCCCTCTTGCTGGATCAAGAAGAAGGAGACGTTACGCTGACCGTACGTGTGTTGAACGCGGAGGTGCCGTCCGTTCGGTGCTAGGATCTCCGGTGATTTGGATCACGTCGTGTTCGACTACCTCATCCCCGTTCTTTGAACGCTTCCGCTCGCGATCTACAAAGGTATGTAGATGCATCCGATCACTCGTTGCTAGATGAACTCATAGATGAATCTTGGTGAAACCATAGGAAAATTTTGTTTTCTGCAACGTTCCCCAACAGTGGCATCATGAGCTAGGTCTATGCATAGTTCTTCTTGCGTGAGTAGAACACAATTTGTTGTGGGCGTAGATGTTGTCAACTTTCTTGCCGTTACTAGTCTTATCTTGCTTCAATGGTATTGTGGGATGAAGCAGCCCGGACCAACCTTACACGTACGCTTACGTGAGACCGGTTCCACCGACTAACATGCACTAGTTGCATAAGGTGGCTGGCGGGTGTCTGTCTCTCCTACTTTAGTTGAAGCGGATTCGATGAAAAGGGTCCTTATGAAGGGTAAATATAAGTTGACAAATCACGTTGTGGCTTTCACGTAGGTAAGAAAACGTTCTTCCTAGAACCCTACTTCAGCCACGTAAAACTTGCAACAACAATTAGAGGACGTCTAACTTGTTTTTGCAGCAAGTGCTTTGTGATATGATATGGCCAAAGTTGTGATGAATGATGAATGATCTATATGTGATGTATGAGATGTTCATGCTATTGCAATAGGAATCACGACTTGCATGTCGATGAGTATGACAACCGGCAGGAGCCATAGGAGTGTTCTTTATTTTTTGTATGACCTGCGTGTCATTGAGAAACGCCATGTAAATTACTTTACTTTATTGCTAAACGCGTTAGCCATAGTGGTAGAAGTAATAGTTGGCGAGCAACTTCATGGAGACACAATGATGGAGATCATGATGATGGAGATCATGGTGTCATGCCGGTGACAAGATGATCATGGAGCCCCAAGATGGAGATCAAAGGAGCTATGTGATATTGGCCATATCATGTCACTATTATTATTTGATTGCATTTGATGTTTATCATGTTTTGCATCTTGTTTACTTAGAACGACGGTAGTAAATAAGATGATCCCTCATAATAATTTCAATAAAGTGTTCCCCCTAAGTGTGCACCGTTGCGACAGTTCGTTGTTTCAAAGCACCACGTGATGATCGGGTGTGATAGATTCTAACGTTCACATACAACGGGTGTAAGACAGATTTACACATGCAAACACTTAGGTTGACTTGACGAGCCTAGCATGTGTATAGACATGGCCTCGGAACACAGAAGACCGAAAGGTCGAGCATGAGTCGTATAGAAGATACGATCAACATGAAGATGTTCACCGACGTTGACTAGTCCGTCTCACGTGATGATCGGACACGGCCTAGCTAACTCGGATCATGTTATACTTAGATGACTAGAAGAGGGATGTCTATCTAAGTGGGAGTTCATTATAATTTGATTAGATGAACTTAATTATCATGAACTAGTCTAAAATCTTTACAATATGTCTTGTAGATCAAATGGCCAACGTAGTCCTCAACTTCAACGCGTTCCTAGAGAAAACCAAGCTGAAAGACGATGGCAGCAACTACACGGACTGGGTCCGGAACCTGAGGATCATCCTCATAGCTGCCAAGAAAGATTATGTCCTACAAGCACCGCTAGGTGATGCACCTGTTCTCCCTGCAGAACAAGACGTTATGAACGCTTGGCAGGCACGTACCGATGACTACTCCCTCGTTCAGTGCGGCATGCTTTACAGCTTAGAGCCGGGGCTCCAAAAGCGTTTTGAGAGACACGGAGCATATGAGATGTCCGAAGAGCTGAAAATGGTTTTCCAAGCTCATGCCCGGGTCGAGAGATATGAAGTCTCCGACAAGTTCTTCAGCTGTAAGATGGAGGAAAACAGTTCTGTCAGTGAGCACATACTCACTATGTCTGGGTTGCATAACCGCTTGACTCAGCTGGGAGTTAATCTCCCGGATGACGCGGTCATTGACAGAATCCTTCAGTCGCTTCCACCGAGCTACAAGAGCTTTGTGATGAACTTCAATATGCAGGGGATGGAAAAGACCATTCCTGAAGTATTTGCTATGCTGAAATCAGCAGAGGTAGAAGTCAAGAAGGAACATCAAGTGTTGATGGTCAATAAAACCACTAAGTTCAAGAAGGGCAAGGGTAAAAAGAACTCCAAGAAGGACGGCAAGGAAGTTGCCGCGCCTGGCAAGAAAGCTGCCGGGAAGAAGCCAAAGAATGGACCCAAGCCCGAGACTGAGTGCTTTTATTGCAAGGGAAGTGGTCATTGGAAGCGGAACTGCCCCAAATACTTAGCAGACAAGAAGGCCGGCAAAACAAAAGGTATATGTGATATACATGTAATTGATGTGTACCTTACCAGTACTCGTAGTAGCTCTTGGGTATTTGATACCGGTGCAGTTGCTCACATTTGTAACTCAAAACAGGAGCTGCGGAATAAGCGGAGACTGACAAAGGACGAGGTGACGATGCGCGTCGGGAATGGTTCCAAGGTCGATGTGATCGCCGTCGGCACGCTGCCTCTACATTTACCTACGGGATTAGTTTTCAACCTCAATAATTGTTATTTAGTGCCAGCTTTGAGCATGAACATTGTATCGGGATCTCGTTTAATTCGAGATGGCTACTCATTTAAATCCGAGAATAATGGTTGTTCTATTTATATGAGAGATATGTTTTATGGTCATGCTCCTATGGTGAATGGTTTATTCTTAATGAATCTCGAGCGTAATGCTACACATATTCATAGTGTGAGTACCAAAAGATGTAAAGTTGATAATGATAGTCCCACATACTTGTGGCACTGCCGCCTTGGTCACATAGGTGTCAAACGCATGAAGAAGCTCCATGCAGATGGACTTTTAGAGTCTCTTGATTATGAATCATTTGACACGTGCGAACCATGCCTCATGGGTAAAATGACCAAGACTCCGTTCTCAGGAACGATGGAGCGAGCAACCAACTTATTGGAAATCATACATACTGGTGTGTGTGGTCCAATGAGTGTTGAGGCTCGCGGTGGCTATCGTTATGTTCTCACCCTCACTGATGACTTTAGTAGATATGGGTATGTCTACTTAATGAAACACAAGTCTGAAACCTTTGAAAAGTTCAAGGAATTTCAGAGTGAGGTTGAGAATCAACGTGACAGGAAAATCAAGTTCCTGCGATCAGATCGTGGAGGAGAATACTTGAGTCACGAGTTTGGCACACACTTAAGAAAATGTGGAATAGTTTCACAACTCACGCCGCCTGGAACACCTCAGTGTAATGGTGTGTCCGAATGTCGTAATCGCACTCTATTAGATATGGTACGATCTATGATGTCTCTTACCGATTTACCGCTATCTTTTTGGGGCTATGCTTTAGAGACTGCCGCATTCACTTTAAATAGGGCTCCGTCGAAATCCGTTGAGACGACACCATTTGATTTATGGTTTGGTAAGAAACCTAAGTTGTCGTTTCTAAAAGTTTGGGGATGCGATGCTTATGTCAAGAAACTTCAACCTGAAAAGCTCGAACCCAAGTCGGAAAAATGCATCTTCATAGGATAACCTAAAGAAACTGTTGGGTATACCTTCTACCTCAGATCGGAAGGCAAGATCTTTGTTGCCAAGAATGGATCCTTTCTAGAGAAAGAGTTTCTCTCGAAAGAAGTAAGTGGGAGGAAAGTAGAACTTGATGAAGTATCACCTCTTGAACTGGAAAATGGCGCAACTCAAGAAAATTTTCCTGAGGTGCCTGCACTAACTAGAGAGGAAGTTAATGATGATGATCAAGATACTTCTGATCAAGCTCCTACTGAAATTCGAAGGTCCACAAGGACACGTTCCGCACCAGAGTGGTACGGCAACCCTGTCATGGAAATCATGTTGTTAGACAACGGTGAACCTTCGAACTATGAAGAAGCGATGGCGGGCCCGGATTCCGACAAATGGCTAGAAGCCATGAAATCCGAGATAGGATCCATGTATGAAAACGAAGTATGGACTTTGACTGACTTGCCCGTTGAGTGGCGAACCATAGAAAATAAATGGATCTTTAAGAAGAAGACAGACACGGATGGTAATGTGACCATCTATAAAGCTCGGCTTGTCGCTAAGGGTTATCGACAAGTTCAAGGGGTTGACTATGATGAGACTTTCTCACCGGTAGCGAAGCTGAAGTCCGTCCGAATCATGTTAGCGATTGCCGCATTCTATGATTATGAGATATGGCAAATGGACGTCAAAACGGCATTCCTTAATGGTTTCCTTAAGGAAGAATTGTATATGATGCAGCCGGAAGGTTTTGTCGATCCTAAGAATGCTGACAAGGTGTGCAAGCTCCAACGCTCGATTTATGGGCTGGTGCAAGCATCTCGGAGTTGGAACATTCGCTTTGATGAGATGATCAAAGCATTTGGGTTTACACAGACTTATGGAGAAGCCTGTGTTTACAAGAAAGTGAGTGGGAGCTCTGTAGCATTTCTCATATTATATGTAGATGACATACTTTTGATGGGAAATGATATAGAACTCTTGGACAGCATCAAGGCCTACTTGAATAAGAGTTTTTCAATGAAGGACCTTGGTGAAGCTGCTTATATATCAGGCATCAAGATCTATAGAGATAGATCAAGACGCCTCATAGGTCTTTCACAAAGCACATACCTTGATAAGATATTGAAGAAGTTCAATATGGATCAATCTAAGAAGGGGTTCTTGCCTGTATTACAAGGTGTGAAATTGAGCTCAGCTCAATGTCCGACCACGGCAGAAGATATAGAAGAGATGAGTGTCATCCCCTATGCCTCAGCCATAGGTTCTATTATGTATGCCATGCTGTGTACCAGACCTGATGTAAACCTTGCCGTAAGTTTGGTAGGAAGGTACCAAAGTAATCCCGGCAAGGAACACTGGACAGCGGTCAAGAATATCCTGAAGTACCTGAAAAGGACTAAGGAAATGTTTCTCGTTTATGGAGGTGACGAAGAGCTCGTTGTAAAGGGTTACGTCGACGCTAGCTTCGACACATATCTGGATGACTCTAAGTCACAGACCGGATACGTGTATATTTCGAATGGTGGGGCAGTAAGCTGGTGCAGTTGCAAGCAGAGCGTCGTGGCGGGATCTACATGTGAAGCGGAATACATGGCAGCCTCGGAGGCAGCACATGAAACAATTTGGGTGAAGGAGTTCATCACCGACCTAGGAGTCATACCCAATGCGTCGGGGCCAATCAAACTCTTCTGTGACAACACTGGAGCTATTGCACTTGCCAAGGAGCCCAGGTTTCATAAGAAGACAAGGCACATCAAGCGTCGCTTCAACTCCATTCGTGAAAATGTTCAAGATGGAGACATAGATATTTGTAAAGTACATACGGACCTGAATGTAGCAGATCCGTTGACTTAACCTCTCCCTAGAGCAAAACATGACTAACACCAGAATTCCATGGGTGTTCGATTCATCACAATGTAACTAGATTATTGACTCTAGTGCAAGTGGGAGACTGTTGGAAATATGCCCTAGAGGCAATAATAAAAGCATTATTATTATATTTCCTTGTTCTTGATAATTGTCTTTATTCATGCTATAATTGTGTTATCCGGAAATCGTAATACATGTGTGAATAATAGACACCAACATGTCCCTAGTGAGCCTCTAGTTGACTAGCTCGTTGATCAACAGATAGTCATGGTTTCGTGACTATGGACATTGGATGTCATTGATAACGGGATCACATCATTAGGAGAATGATGTGATGGACAAGACCCAATCCTAAACATAGCTTAAGATCGTATAGTTCGTTTGCTAGAGTTTTCCAATGTCAAAGTATCTTTTCCTTAGACCATGAGATCGTGTAACTCCTGGATACCGTAGGAGTGCTTTGGGTATACCAAACGTCACAATGTAACTGGGTGACTATAAAGGTATACTACGGGTATCTCCGAAAGTGTCTGTTGGGTTGACACGGATCAAGACTGGGATTTGTCACTCCGTATGACGGAGAGGTATCACTGGGCCCACTCAGTAATGCATCATCATAATGAGCTCAAAGTGACCAAGTGTCTGGTCACGGGATCATGCATTACGGTACGAGTAAAGTGACTTGCCGGTAACAAGATTGAACGAGGTATTGGGATACCGACGATCGAATCTCGGGCAAGTAACATATCGATTGACAAAGGGAATTGAATACGGGGTTGCTTGAATCCTCGACATCGTGGTTCATCCGATGAGATCATCGTGGAGTATGTGGGAGCCAACATGGGTATCCAGATCCCGCTGTTGGTTATTGACCGGAGAGTCGTCTCGGTCATGTCTACATATCTCCCGAACCCGTAGGGTCTACACACTTAAGGTTCGGTGAGGCTAGGGTTGTAGGCATATGTATATGCAGTAACCCGAATGTTGTTCGGAGTCCCGAATGAGATCCCGGACATCACGAGGAGTTCCGTAATGTTCCTGAGGTAAAGAATTATATATAGGAAGTGTTGTTTCGGCCATCGGGACAAGTTTCGGGGTCACCGGTATTGTACCGGGACCACCGGAAGGGTCCCGGGGGCCCACCGGGTGGGGCCACCTGCCCCGGGGGCCACATGGGCTGTAGGGGGTGCGCCTTGGCCTACATGGGCCAAGGGCACCAGCCCCAAGAGGCCCATGCGCCTAGGGTTCCAAAAGGGGAAGAGTCCCACAAGTGGAAGGCACCCCCTAGGTGCCTTGGGGGGGAGGGAAACCTCCCTTGGCCGCCGCCCCCCCTAGGAGATTGGATCTCCTAGGGCCGGTGCCCCCCCTAGGCCCTCCTATATATAGTGGGGGAAGGAGGGCTTTTTGATCCACGCCTTTGGTTGCCTCCTTCTCCCTCTCCAACACCTCCTCCTCCTCCATAGTGCTTACCGAAGCCCTGCCGGAGTACTGCAGCTCCATCACCACCACGCCTACGTGCTGCTGCTGGAGCCATCTTCCTCAACCTCTCCTCTCCCCTTTCTGGATCAAGAAGAAGGAGACGTTACGCTGACCGTACGTGTGTTGAACGCGGAGGTGCCGTCCGTTCGGTGCTAGGATCTCCGGTGATTTGGATCACGTCATGTTCGACTACATCATCCCCGTTCTTTGAACGCTTCCACTCGCGATCTACAAAGGTATGTAGATGCATCCGATCACTCGTTGCTAGATGAACTCATAGATGGATCTTGGTGAAACCGTAGGAAATTTTTTGTTTTCTGCAATGTTCCCCAACATGAAGGCCCGTCGTTGACACGGGAGGATCAGGCGGACGAGCATAACCTGGACTACGTTGACAAGCTTGAGCTTCTTGTCCACCAGGGTTTGGATGCATGTTTGGAGTCCGGTCAGCTCTCCTCTTTTACCCCAAGATAGGCCTGTCTCCTTCCAGGTGGTGAGCCGCGTGGGGGGGCTGGATCGGAACTCAGGGGTGCGACCCATTCGGCGTCGCGCGGCTCGGTGATGTAAAACCACCCTGATTGCCACCCCTTCAGGGTCTCCACAAAAGAGCCCTCGAGCCACAGGACGTTGGCCATCTTGCCAACCATGGCGCCGCCGCACTCCGCCTGGCTACCGCGCACCACCTTCGGCTTGATGTTGAAGGTCTTTAGCCATAAGCCGAAATGGGGGTGGATGCGGAGGAAAGCTTCGCACACGACGATAAATGCCGAGATGTTGAGGACGAAGTTCGAGGCCAGATCGTGGAAATCCAGGCCATAGTAGAACATGAGCCCCCGGACAAATGGATGCAGAGGGAAGCCCAGTCCGCGGAGGAAATGGGGGAGAAATACCACCCTCTCATGGGGCCTAGGAGTGGGGATGAGCTGCCCCTTTCCGGGGAGCCGGTGCGCGATGTCGCTGGCCATATATCCGGCCTTCCTCAGCTTTTTTATGTGTCCCTCCGTGACGGAGGAGACCATCCACTTGCCTCCCGCTCCGGACATGACTGGAGATGGTTGAGGTGGTAGTGCGGACTTGGGCGCTGGAGCTCGAGTGCGCAAGAATGGATAGGCAGAGGAGGAAGAAGGCGTGGGTGAAAAGGTGGATCCTTATCCCCTTATATGGGTGGACGCGACTACATGTCCCCACCAGCCTGGTAAAACTTGCTTATCTCCAAGCGCCGTAATCAAAGGCGCGGTTGGGTTACCCACGCCCGTATTGATGAGAATCCCGAAATGAGGGGACACGATCTCTGCTTCAACAAGACGTGCCAAGGAAACCGCCTCGCACAACGCGCTGAGGTGGGATAATTAAATGGATAAAGGCTTGGCCGTAGCGTGTCGCACCACGGAATACGTCAGCAGATTAGATTTGTGTTAATATTATTATTCTCTCTATGGCAATATGTGGAAACTTATTTTGCAGAGCTGGACACTATCTTTGTGTTCAAAATCTTCTATGAAGTACTTGGAGGAGGAACCCGCCTTGCAATGCCGAAGACAATCTGCGCGCCGGACTCGTCATCATTGAAGCCTGGTTCAGGGGCTACTGAGGGAGTCCTGGATTAGGGGGGTGTTCGGATAGCCAAACTATACCTTCAAGCCGGACTCCTGGACTATGAAGATACAAGATTGAAGACTCCGTCCCGTGTCCGGAAGGGACTTTCCTTGGCGTGGAAGGCAAGCTTGGCGATATGGATGTTCAGATCTCCTACCATTGTAACCAACTCTATGTAACCCTAACCCTCTCCGGTGTCTATATAAACCGGAGGGTTTTAGTCCGTAGGACAACATACACATCAACAATCATACCATATGCTAGCTTCTAGGGTTTAGCCTCTCTGATCTCGTGGTAGATCAACTCTTGTAATACCCCTATCATCAATATTAATCAAGCAGGACGTAGGGTTTTACCTCCATCGAGAGGGCCCGAACCTGGGTAAAACTTCGTGTCCCCTGCCTCCTGTTACCATCCGGCCTAGACGCACAGTTCGGGACCCCCTACCCAAGATCCGCCGGTTTTGAGACCGACAGGTGCATATAGATTTATCTGAAAGTCAAACTTTGCCAACTTTGACGAAGTTTATAGAGAAAATTGTCTACATATACACTATCAAATATGTACATTGTGGAAATATAACTCATGATGTATTAAATGATGTGAATTTAGTATTCTAGATGAACCTATTTGTCTCTGTAAATACGTCAAAGTTTGCAATGTTTGACTTTTGAAAAAATCTATAGACACTACAGTATGGAAAGGTATTGGTTTTGAAAAAAGTTTGCTGATTTAGAAAAAAAACCACAAATTTGAAGAAAGTTTTTCATTTTGATATTCATGAATTTTCTATATTTGGACCAACCGGGGCCCCAACCCTCCCCAAGATCACCTACCCCCTTGTATGTTGAATACCAACAATACCCATTCCCTTATATATTTTCTATATTTCTATATTGCGTCCTCCCTGTGAACATCAGTAATTAATGAATCTGCCTCCGCTATTGGAAGAGAGGGGTCCACATGCAATTGCGCGCTTGAAATTATACACACAAAAAGTATCAGTTACAGTGAAGCTTTGTCGAAGACATTTGGTCTTTTTTTCCGACAAAGGGCGTCTTTATTAACTCAAAACGTAGCATCAAGAAGGTACAAATCATGATGAGTAACACCCGGCCTTTGCATAGTTAGGATGCACATAGCCAAATATAAATAGTCTGGAAGAAAATAAAAAGATGACATATCGGCACTAGTAGAGTCAAATAAGACCGTCACTATGCCTATGTTGAAGGATGTGATGGGCCGATACGGAGGTTATGCTGCCACCCATGTTGGAAAAAAAACCCATGGCCACTCGCTCCAATTGCGTACACACCGCCTTGAATAGCGGTTGGAACTCCGTACAGTGAAGCATAGACCACGTACGAAGAGATTGCATATAACGGAAAATAACCTGCAAAGGAGAAGAGTGTTTGTCATTAAAAATCAGATCATTTCTACATAGCCAAAGCGACCATAATAAGGCATACACTCCCACCCTTATTAGCGCTTTGAATCTATAAGGAATATCATCCAGCCAGTGACCAAAAATATTGGCAACACCTATGGGCGGACAAAGATTAGACACTATTTGGATGATTGACCATGTAGAACGTGCAAACTTGCACTTGAAAAAGAGGTGTCTGGTTGTCTCATCATGAGTACAAAAGCCACACTTCTTACTTCCATGCCAGTTGCGACGAGCGAGGTTATATTTGGTTAGCACCACTCCCTTCCTAAGGTACCACATGAAGATCTTAACTTCCAGTGGAATCTTTGATCTCCAGATCTTGTTATTATCCACTGGGGCCTCTGAATGCATGAGCGCACGGTACATCGAGTCGACTGTGAAGGACCCAGATGCAGTGAGGTTCCAGCGGAACACATCTCGTCCTTGTGTCAGATTAATCGTATCCAATCGGGACAAAAGATGTTGCCATGACACAAGACGGGGGCCAATCAAATCTCGCTTGAAAGAAATATCTGGCAGAAAGGAACTGAGCACCCGCGCAAGAGTTTCATTCTTATTGCGAACAATGCGGTGCAAAGCTAGATATTGTTCCCGGAGACTGGCATTGCCTAGCCAGATGTCCTCTCAGAAACGAATCTCAGACCCGTCTTTAATCGCAAAAGATCCAAAGCGGAAAAGATGTTTCTTTGCCGCCATTAGACCTGCCCAAAAGTGTGAATCACTAGGTTTCCAATAGGCCTGAGACACAACTTTTTGGCATAGATACTTTTTGCGCAGCAGGGTTTGCCAAACACCATCCTCAGTAAGAAGTCTGAACAACCATTTACTAAGTAAGGAATCATTCTTGACTTGCAGGTCATGAATGCCAAGGCCACCTTGGTCTTTAGGACTACAAACCACGCTCCATTTAGCCAGTCTATATTTTTTCTTTTCATTGTCTCCTTGCCAAAAGAATCTGGATCTGAAATAATCCAATCTTTGCAAGACCCCTCTTGGGAGTTGGAAAAAACAAAGCATATAGAGAACCATGTTTGTGAGAACAGAGTTGATCAAGACCAGTCGTCCTCCAACAGAGAGCAACTTGCCTTTCTAACTGCTCAATCGTTTCTCTAAACGCTCCTCTACATATTTACACTCCGCATTAGTGAGACGCCGGTAATGAATTGGAATTCCTAAATATTTAATTGGGAATTGGCCTTGTGCACAACCAAATAGGTCAGCATAATTAGTTGATGCCTCAATGGCTTCTCCAAAGCAGAACAATTCACTTTTATGGAAGTTGATTTTAAGGCCCGACATTTAGCCTTGTAGAAAGGATGTTTCGCTTTAAACTTGTAACGCTTGTTGTTTCTTAGATGTAGTACAGTCATGTGGAGTTTGGGAGATGAGTCCAATTTATTTTGTCTTGGCTGAAAGCTTGTCTGTTGGACCTAAAAGCTTGGATGTTTTATTACCAAGTTTATGGAAATGAAAGTAAAGACGACTGGTTCCTAATCGAAAAGAAAATCCAACTTGAAAATTCTGAGGCTGTTAGAGCAATTCCAACGGGCCGACCCAAACGGATGGTGCATTTGTCTGCCTTTTGTCCGTTTGGGTCGGCCGACCGCCCCGGTGTCCGCCCAGTTTTGCATTTGCGTCGGCAGTGCGCTCAACGCGCCGACCCATTTCATGTCCACGCTCAACTTTCAAAAAAAGGCCTGCGGCCGATCATGCCAGCGGCCATATCTCATCATGGCAGCGCCGGTCTTGGGTTCTTGTCCAATGTCTCGCCAACACTTGAAAAGAAGCTTGTCCTCGGTCACCGTGTATGCCTTCGTGCGCTTGCTCTTGCGCTTCGGCTTAGGACCGGCGTTTTGGTTGGCGAGGTCGTCCTCGAACAAGGGCTCCACTTCGATGTCGCACTCGTCCTCAACCTCTAGCTTGTAGTCGTCCGGGAAATCGTGGTCGGGTGGGAACCGTCCAGGTCGATGCCGACCTGATCACGCATGAAGGCCGCCAGATCGGGATCATAGCCAGCGGCCGGCTTGAACGACACACGGCCGTCCTGGCTTTGTGTCTCGTTGGGATCGTAGCCAACGGCCGGCGCGCCGCCCTCGAAGATGAGGTTCTACACGTAGTCCTCGTTGACGGTCGACGACATTCCGTTGAACAGGTTGCGGGCCTCCGGGAGCACGCCTGCCGGCGTCTGCCATGCGTGTTTCCTCGCGCCATCAGATGACGAGCCACCGGCCACCGGGGTGGCGTTGAGGTCGACAGGCGCGGGCGCGGGTGCTACCTCTTGAGTACTGCGTTGGTTTTCCCTTGAAGAGGAAAGGGCGATGCAGTAAAGTAGCGTAAGTTTTCCCTCAGTTTTTGAGAACCAAGGTATCAATCCAGTAGGAGATCACGCTCGAGTCCCAAGTACCTACACAAACAAATAAGAACCTCGCAACCAACACGATAAAGGGGTTGTCAATCCCTTCACGGTCACTTACGAGAGTGAGATCTGATAGATATGATAAGATAATATTTTTGGTATTTTTATGATAAAGAAAAATAAAGATGCATAGTAAAATAAACGGCAATAGAAATAACTAAGTATTAAAATATTAATATGATGGAAGATAGACCCGGGGGCCATAGGTTTCACTAGTGGCTTCTCTCAAGAGCATAAGTATTACGGTGGGTAAACGAATTATTGTCGAGCAATTGATAAAATTCAGCATAGTTATGAGAATATCTAGGTATGATCATGTATATAGGCATCACGTCCGTGACAAGTAGACCGAAATGATTCTGCATCTACTACTATTACTCCACACACCGACCGCTATCCAGCGTGCATCTAGAGTATTAAGTTCATAAGAACATAGTAATGCTTCAAGTAATATGGCATGATGTAGAGGGATAAACTCATGCAATATGATATAAACCTCATCTTTTTATCCTCGACGACAACAATACAGTACGTGTCATTTCCCTTTCTGTCACTAGGATCGAGCACCGCAAGATTGAACCCAAAGCTAAGCACTTCTCCCATTGCAAGAAAGATCAATCTAGTAGGCCAAACCGAACTGATAATTCGAAGAGACTTGCAAAGATAAAGCAATCATACATAAAAGAATTTAGAGGAGATTCAAATATTGTTCATAGATAAACTGGATCATAAACCCACAATTCATCGGATCTCAACAAACACACCGCAAAAGAAGATTACATCGAATAGATCTCCAAGAAGATCGAGGAGAACTTTGTATTGAGATCCAAAGAGAGAGAAGAAGCCATCTAGCTAATAACTATGGACCCGAAGGTCTGAAGTAAACTACTCACACATCACCGGAGAGGCTATAGAGTTGATGTAGAGGACCTCCGTGATCAATGCCCCCTCCAGCGGAGCTCCGGAAAAGGCCCCAAGATGAGATCTCTCGAGTACAAAAAGTTGCGGCGGTGGAATTAGGTTTTCGTGGTGCTCCTAGATGTTTGGGCGGTACGTGGATATATATATATATATAGGAGAAAGAAGTACGTCGGTGGAGCAACGAGGGGCCCATGAGTGTGGAGGGCGCGCCCCCTGCCTCGTGCCCTCCTCGATCGTTTCTTGACGCCCACTTCAAGTCTCCTGGATCACGTTTGTTGAGAAAATCACGTTTCCGATGGTTTCATTCCATTTGGACTTCGTTTGATATTCCTTTTCGGCGAAACTCTAAAATAGGCAAAAAACAGCAATTTGGGCTGGGCCTCCAGTTAGTAGGTTAGTCCCAAAAATGATATAAAAGTGTAAAATAAAGCCCACTAACATCCAAAATAGATAATATAATAGCATGGAGCAATAAAAAATTATAGATACGTTGGAGACGTATCAAGCATCCCCAAGCTTAATTCTTGCTCGTCCTCGAGTAGGTAAATGATAAAAAATAATTTTTGATGTGGAATGCTTTCTAACATATTTCTCAATGTATTTTTTCTTTATTGTGGCATGAATGTTCATATCCAAAAGATTCAAGATAAAAGTTTAATATTGACATAGAAATAATAATACTTCAAGCATACTAACCAAGCAATTATGTCTTCTCAAAATAACATGGCCAAAGAAAGTTATCCCTACAAAATCATATAGTCTGGCTATGCTCTATCTTCACCACACAAAATATTTAAATCATGCACAACCCCGATGACAAGCCAAGCAATTGTTTCATACTTTTGATGTTCTCAAACTTTTTCAATCTTAACGCAATATATGAGCGTGAGCCATGGATATAGCACTATATGTGGAATAGAATGGTGGTTGTGGAGAAGACAAAAAAAGAGAAGATAGTCTCACATCAACTAGGCGTATCAACGGGCTATGGATCTGCCCATTAATAGATATCAATGTGAGTGAGTAGGGATTGCCATGCAATGCATGCACTAGAGCTATAAGTATATGAAAGCTCAACAAAAAAAACTAAGTGGGTGTGCATCCAACTTGCTTGCTCATGAAGACCTAGGACAATTTGAGGAAGCCCATCATTGGAATATACAAGCCAAGTTCTATAATGAAAAATTCCCACTAGTATATGAAATTGATATCATAGGAGACTCTCTATCATGAAGATCATGGTGCTACTTTGAAGCACAACTATGGAAAAAGGATAGTAGCATTGTCCTTTCTCTATTTTTCTCTCAATTTTTTTATTTGGGCCTTTTCTTTTTTTATGGCCTCTTTTTTATCTCTTTTTTTTTCGTCCGGAGTCTCATCCTGACTTGTGGGGGAATCATAGTCTCCATCATCCTTTCCTCACTTGGGATAATGCTCTAATAATAATGACCATCACACTTTATTTACTTACAATTCAAGAATTACAACTCGATACTTAGAACAAAATATGACTCTATGTGAATGCCTCCGACGGTGTACCGAGATGTGCAATGATGCTTGAGTGACATGTATGAAGAATTATGAACGGTGGCTTTGCCACAAATACGATGTCAACTACATGATCATGGAAGCAATATGATAATGATGAAGCGTGTCATAATAACGGAATGATGGAAAGTTGCATGGCAATATATCTCAGAATGGCTATGGAAATGCCAGAACATGTAAGTATGGTGGCTGTTTTGAGGAAGGTATATGGTGGGTTTATGGTACCGGCGAAAGTTGCGCGATACTAGAGAGGCTAGCAATGGTGGAAGGGTGAGAGTGCTTATAATCCATGGACTCAACATTAGTCATAAAGAACTCACATACTTATTGCAAAAATCTACAAGTTATCAAAGTAGAGTATTACGCGCATGCTAGTAGGGGGATAGATTGGTAGGAAAAGACCATCGCTCATCCCCGACCGCCACTCATAAGGAAGACAATCAATAAATAAATCATGCTCCGACTTCATCACAAACTTCAACACAAGTATTTCTCAAATTCACAACTACTCAACTAGCATGACTCTAATGTCACCATCTCTATATCTCAAAACAATTATCAAGTATCAAACTTCTCATAGTATTCAATGCACTTCTATGAAAGTTTTTATATTATTCCTAAAAGCAAATTTCCATGTTGTTCTAAAGGACTCTCAAAATAATATAAGTGAAGCATGAGAGAACAATAGTTTCTATAAAAAAATTCCACCTCCGTGCTCTAAAAGATATAAGTGAAAAACTAGAGCAAAAACTATATAGCTCAAAAGATATAAGTGAAGCACATAGAGTATTCTAATAAATTTCAAATCATGTGAGTCTCTCTCAAAAGGTGTGTACAATAAGGATGATTGTGGTAAACTAAAAAGCAAAGAATCAAATCATACAAGACACTCCAAGAAAAACACATATCATATGGTGAATAAAAATATAGCTCCAAGTAAAGTTATCGATAGACGAAGACGAAAGAGGGGATACCTTCCGGGGCATCCCCAAGCTTAGGCTTTTTGGTGTCCTTCAATTTTACCTTGGGGTTCCATGGGCATCTCCAAGCTTAGGCTCTTGCACTCCTTATTCCATAATCCATCAAATCTTTACCCAAAACTTGAAAACTTCACAACACAAAACTCAAATAGAAAACCTCGTGAGCTCCGTTAGCGAAAGAAAACAAAACACCACTTCAAGATACAGTAATGAACTCATTATTGATCTATATTGGTGTTAAACCTACTGTGTTCCAACTTATCTATGGTTTATAAACTCTTTTACTAGTCATAGATTCATCAAAATAAGTAAACAACACACGAAAAACAGAATCTGTCAAAAACAGAACAGTCTGTAGTAATCTGTAGTTAACGCAAACTTCTGGAACCCGAAAAATTCTAAAATAAATTGCTGGACGTGAGGAATTTATCTATTAATCATCTAAAAAAATAATTAACTAAATAGCACTTTCCAAATAAAATGGCAGCAATTCTCGTGAGCGCTAAAGATTCTGTTTTTTACAGCAAGATCAAAAAGATTTTCCCCAAGTCTTCCCAACGGTTCTTACTTGTCACAAACACTAATTAAACACAAAAAACACAACCAAAACAGAGGCTATATAAATTATTTATTACTAAATAGGAACGAAAAGCAAGGAATAAAAATAAAATTGGGTTGCCTCCGAATAAGCGCTATCGTTTAACGCCCCTAGCTAGGCATAAAAGCGAAGATAGATCTAGGTATTGCCATCTTTGGTAGGCAATCCATAAGTGGCTTTCATAGTAGATTCATATGGTAATTTAACTTTGTTTCTAGGGAAGTGTTCCATGCCTTTCCTTAATGGAAATTGCACTCTAATATTCCCTTCCTTCATATCAATAATTGCACCAATCGTTCTAAGGAAAGATCTACCAAGAATAATACGACATGAAGGATTGCAATCTATGTCAAGAACAATGAAATCTACGGGCACATAGTTCCTATTTGCAACAATAAGAACATCATTAATTCTTCCCATAGGTTTCTTAATAGTGGAATCCGCAAGGTGCAAGTTTAAAGAACAATCATCGAAATCACGGAAACCTAGCAAATCACACAAAGTTTTCAAAATTGTGGAAACACTAGCACCCAAATCACACAAAGCATAACACTCATGATCATTAATTTTAATTTTACTTGTAGGTTCCCACTCATCATAAAGTTTTCTAGGGATAGAAACTTCCAACTCAAGTTTTTCTTCATAAGATTGCATCAAAGCATCAATGATATGTTTAGTAAA
>NC_053028.1:200900629-200928906 GCF_003073215.2 Triticum urartu | reverse complement strand
GAGCCGGCGTCTGCGGTACCGGATGGGGAAGAGGTGAATGCACCATGGTCGCGGCGCCGCCGGCTTTTCTGCCACTGGTCCGCAGGACTCCGTCGGAGCGCCGACCTGGGGGCCCCACCAGACTTGGTTTGTCTTTGTTGGCCACCGCAACAAGGCTCCGGATAGTGGCTCTCCATTCGTCGAGTTTCCCCGTAGCCGGAGGAAAATTGAGGAGCAACTGCGCGTGCTAGGGCCTCTGCTGGCGTCGGTGGCAGCGAAACCTGCACGGATCGTGATGCGCTTCGACTTCTGACCATGTCAGAAGGAGCTCTATCACGACCCGGCGGTCGCATGCCGTTTTCACCAGCGCCTTGGCGAGTGGGCAGGTCTTCTACGTCCCGGGAGTGCCGCTCGGGGCTCTTCCCGCGGCGACGCCTGGGATCTTCGGCGTGACTACGCCATTCGTCGTGCGCTGCCTGGGAGGAGTGTGTTGTTTCAGCCGGCGTGGGAGTCATGGAGGCCCTTGCGTCGCCTTTGGGTGGGGTGGCGATGACCCTGGACGGCCCCGCTCCACCTGCGAAGGGCTTGGCTACGCCTTTCGATTTGGCAACGTGTGGCCCGTTACCAGGCGCACAAACATCGCCGCCTCCCAAACTCCGGCTGCTGGGATGGTGTTGGTGTTCGCGAGCAGCGCCCCGGGTCCTTTCTGCGACCGGTCCGCTACTCGCCCGCGTCGGGACGGGCTGTCTAGCTTCCGACTGGCCAACCGCCACCGTCTTCTTCTTCTTGGGCGCCATGAAGATGAAGAAGCGCCGAACTAACTTCTAAAGCCGATTCTCACAACTGCGCCCCCTACCTGGCGCGCTAGAGATGTCGGTGGGAACGACACCTATGGGATCACAAGAATCCCTACTACGATTGGCGGGGCGCGGGGTCGTGAGAAGAGCGGATCTAACAGGTAGCACATGGTTCCTTTATCCAGGTTTGGGTCGCAAGGATGCATAAAACCCTACTCCTACTTTGGTGGATTGTATATCTGTATTCTTGAGCTAGCTATGGGGCGTGAGGAGCTCCAAAAAGCCGAATCCTTCTCCTGGTCGCCTCGGGCCTCCTTTTATAGAAAAAGGGGTTGCCAAAGTGGCACACAGGAGGTGGAATGGGTACAGTGATGTGAGGTTATCGCTCGCATTACATGACAAGGCGCATTTAATGCGTCTTGCTTAGGTGTCCTTGCTTTATCGGGGACGGGGGAGAAACCTGTCTCGTCCGTCGCCGCTCCTTCTTGTGTTGACACGCGCCTTGTGATGCCACGTAGGTAGGAAGGCAGCTGAGGTCGCGCAGTGGTGGGTCTTCACGAAGATCTGCATGCCGCCACGCAGGTGTCTGCCCAGCTGGTTGGGTCGGCAGCTGCATGCATGCGGTGGTGGAGGTTTAGTCGGCGTGGGTCTGATGGTGGCCCTGCGGGTGTCCTCGGCAAGGGTCTTGTTGGGGCCCCGGCAAGGGTCTTGCCGGGGCGCCTGCTGTCATCCCCGGCAAGGCGCTTGCCGGGGGCCTTGTGGTCTTCCTTAGCTGGTATCCCACCAAGGGTTGTCGTCTCCTTAGTGCGTATCTGATCTTGAATGTCTTCACAAAGATCTGTATGCCGCCACGGGGATGTCTCCCGAATCCTTTCCCTTTGGGGGCAGTGGACTCAAGGGTGATTTGCTCCGTAGGCGCGGGACGAGTCGCCGCGGCAAGGGTCTTGCCGGGGCTGCTAGAACTGTCTCCCGGCAAGGATCTTGCCGGGGGAGTCCGCTTCGTCCCCTTTGCTCTTCGTGGTCTTGGCCTTGGCGTTGTTCTAGTTCTCTTGAGCTTTGGTCTTACCCTGGCTCACCTCCCTTGCCTTGCTTGGTGTGGTGGTCCCCGTGGCTCAGACTGCCCGTGCACAGTTATAGGGGTACAAAAAGTGTACCCCTCTTTTTGTACACCGACAATAACATAGGAAAACAACGCATGGCATGAATCTACTCAAAGCATATAATAAAAGTCTCTTACTGACCATAAGCCAAAAAGGATCAGAAGATATGATGCCACCCATGTAAACTTAGCAAGTTTCGTTAACAGATTCAGACTTTGCATAAATCTGGACATGGCAAAAACAGAATTATGAAGGCCTCTTTGCGAGCTCGATTCACTCAACACAAGGCATTGCATGACAAGATAAGAATAGCATCAGAAAGAAGACATGTTGATGAAGCTAACCACGGCAAGAACAATCTCATAGCATGCATGGATCAACTACAACATCCTTGGCAAAATTGATTAACACGTAAACAATCTGCCAGGAACATTTTATAGCAAAAGTAGAGCAAGATTCAGTCATGCTAGGGAACTCAATAAATGCAAACAGGGACATGGATGGATATATCATAACCATATGTCCAAATCATCCTTACTGAACATACTCAAAAGAAGCATGGATCTCACCGTAGCAACAGGAATACATGGCATAAAAATAACAGCAGGGAAATGACTTGGTGAAATTCTAAGTCCCTGAAATCAGCAATATCACGAGAGCTACTTTCCATGCTTGTGCTATTCACCACATTGATCACAAAAATACATGGCATACACCCCTGTAAATATGGCATCGTATATCGCAAAACACATGTAGAGCTCATGACCATATGCAGCACACAACAATTGTAGCAAAAATGACAAATGCTCATAATCTCCTAAGTAACAGGCACTAACATTTTATAGCACTCTCGCATCAACGATTTGGGCATCAAGATGGACTCAAACAAGTAGGTCACACTGTAACAAAATGAAGAGCACATCATGCTGAACATTTTGATATACGGCACACACAAAACGGAGCAGTATGTAGCAAGTTATGGCATGATGAACAGGGCTTCAGAATGCAAAAATAAAAGACTTGGTGGAATTTCGAAGTCAACCCTAGGGTTTGTTGGATCTGGATCTGGACGGCACGGAGCCCAAGGTTCGCCGGAGTGCTTCTCGCCGGAATCGAAGACGAGGCAGTGGCCGGAGTTGGAGGGGCTTGCTGACGGAGAGGAAGATGCGGCCAGAGTCGTCGCCGTACTCGTCGGAGGAGACGCGGCGAGGAGGCAGGGGTGCCGTCGTGGTCGCCGTAGTAGCAGGCGCGGATGGCTGGGCGGCGAACGGGCGACGTCGACAAGGGTCCGGGCGGCGGCGGTCGTGGGCTCAGGCGGCTCGGGTGCCTCGGGAGACGGCGGCGGCGGGATGGGCTCGCGCGGGCCCGATCGTGGCGCGATGGGAGAGGCTGGGAGCAGCGACGGGGTTATGTCCGGTCCGGGACGGACATGTCCGGCGGGCGAAAGGGGGAAGATCTAGGGTTTGCACCGCGAAATTTCGGGGGGAGGTGCAAATATATAGGTAGAGGGAGATAGGAGAGTCCAGATGAGGTGCGGTTTTTGGCCACGCGATCGTGATCGAACGACCGAGAGGATGGAGGGGGTTTGGATGGGTTACTGGGCCACTTTGGAGGGGTGTTGGGATGCAACACACATGAGGCCTTTACGGTTCCCAAGTTAACCATTGAAGTATCAAACGGACTCCAAATGGCACGAAACTTGACAGGCGGTCTACCGGTGGTGTACCAAGGCCGCTTGGCAAATCTTGGTCCATTCCGAGAATGTTTAACACCCGCTCATGAAAAGAGGCAAAAGGGGGCGCCGGAGGACATAGGAGTGCCGGATTGCAAAACGGACAACGGGGAAAATGCTCGGATGCATGAGACGAACACATATGCAAATGCGATGCACATGATGACATGATATGATATGCATGACATGAGCAAAATGCAAAACAAAGACAAGAACCCAACCACGAATCTCATAACTTAGAGCCGAAAATGGCAAGAGTTGGAGTACAAATATGGTAATTTACATCCGGGGCATTATATCTTTGCTCTATAAATATCCCAATATTCCAGAAACCCTAGGGAAGTCGACGAAATATAATTCTAGCGGACGCAAGTTCCAGAAACCACAGATGCAATCTAGACACCATCACGGAGGGGTGCCTCTCCAATGATGCATCAGTAGTTCATTGTAGACCTATGGGTCCGTAGTTAGTAGCTAGATGTCTTCCCCTCTCTCTTTTGATTCTCAATACAATGGTCTCCTGGAGATCTACTTGATCTAACCCTTTTTGTGGTGTGTTTGTTGGGATCCAATGAACTTTAATTCTATGATCAGATCCATGTTTTTATCCATGAAAGGTAGTTGAGTCTTTTGATCTCTTATACGCATGATTACTTATAGCCTCCTATTTCTTCTTTGAATCTTTGGTTTAGTTAGGCCAACTAGATCGATTTTTCTTGCCATGGGAAGTGGTGCTTTATGATGGGTTCGATCTTATGGTGCTCGATCCTAGTGACAAGAAGGGGAAACGACACGTATCTATCGTTGCTATTAAGGATAACAAGATGGGGTCTATTCCTATATGAGTAGATCTTTTCTACATCATGTCATCGTTCTTATTGCATTACTCCGTTTCTCCATGAACTTAATACACTAGATGCATGCTGGATAGCGGTCGATGTGTGGAGTAATAGTAGTAGATGCAGGCAGGTGTCGGTCTACTAATCTTGGACGTGATGCCAATATTATGATCATTGCCTGGATATCGACATGATTATTTGAAGTTCTATCAATTGCCCAACAGTAATTTGTTTACTCACTGTATGCTATTTTTCTTGAGAGAAGCCACTAGTGAAATCTAAGGCCCCAGGTCTCTTCTTTATCATATTTGCCTTCGAGGTCTAGTTTTATTTGCTTTTATATTCAGATCTATTAATCCAAAAACTCAAAAATACCTTTCTGCAATTTATTGTTATTTATTTTATCTCGCTTTCCCACGAGATCTATTTATCCGATCAACCACAATTTTTACCTATCTTTTATCTGGAAGGGGTTGACAAACCCCTCTTTTACGTGGGGTTGCGAGTATTTGTTCATTGTGTGCATGTGCCGTTCACGTAGTGTGGCGTGGTTCTCCTACTGGTTCAATAACCTTGGTCTCATCATTGAGGGAAATACCTACCATAGTTGTGCTGCATCATCCCTTCCTCTATGGGGAGATACCGATGTAGTTCAAGCCCCATCAATGGTCCGAAAAGCAATATGCGGGCGTGAACTAACCTATGTTTGGATGGTTAGGAGGACAATGCTATCCCAGGCCCACTAGAGTCAACTCCTAAACTTGATACTGGTGCTCGTATTTTCCTGGATTTATTCCAGGCCTTTCAGTGATGTGCGATCAGTGCGAGGAGATGTTCCTGTCGACTACGAAGGCTTTTGTGGTGACTTCGTCAACCTCAAGATGATGTGCCAGCTTAGTCTATCGTAGATGCTCATAGAGGTAGGGTGAGTGTGTGTGCGTATGTATGAGCATCTTCATCTGTAGTATTTTAATATAAGTAATATTATGTGGGCTAGAAAGGAACAAATCTCTAGTAATCTAGAAGATTAGTTTCTTACTTTTTCGTGATAAGACACTATATGGCAGTACTTAGCAAATCCTACCTAATCAGTCTGCATTGGATTCAGTTTATGAAAAGTGGCTACCAAGTTGATTATGAGCCATATAATAGAATTAAAATATAGGTAATAATTAATTGTGGCATTCAATATATACTGTACGGGCATAACCTAGTAAATTTTGCATGCTAGCTCGCACGTCATAATTTAAATACTAATTGTGTTGGATTGCTAGTATAAATAAAAATTTTATTGTATTGATATTCCTTATCAAAAATAAAATATTTAGATATACATTGATATTATCCCTCAATAGGTCTGATTTATTAGTAAATATGTTTCATCTTGTTACCCTAGTAACAGAATAGTAGTCTATTACATCAATCTAGTTCTTGATAGTTTGTTCACTATATTATTGTGAAGGACAATGTCAAAAGTTGTGGCAGTAGTGATGGTTCTTAGTTTGATGATGATCACTTCATTCCTGCACCAGGACCGAGCAGTAGCACCTACTCCAATAGGAGAAACCGGTCAAGGATGGGTGCGCTACTCGGTGACTCCGAAGAACTCTACTACAACATCACCAGCCGATGCTGGTACCTCGTGTGCAGGTCGCGATCCAAGACATTGTACTCCTCCGCCCGTATTATAAATAATTGTATTTTTTCTCATGCATGCTATGCTGAATAAAGAAACTTCTAGGATTTTCAATATTACATTTCTTATACTTCAAATTTTCTCTCGGTGTTTTTCTTACTTGTCTTATAAAAAACTAAAATGCAAGTTCTTCAGCTACTGCAAAAATGATATAGTCTCCGGCTCCGGGAAACGTACACATATTGGTCGTCACTGGTAACTTCAAATTCTATAGTGGTAAGTGCTTACTACTGGCGAGCCTTGATAATTTTTTGTTATTGGTAACTCTTCGGACACCTGTGGTGCGGGTCTTGGCATTTTCATCTATGGTATATACTTTAGCAATGATGAGTTGTTTTACTCACGCACAACTAAAATGTCATGTAGAAAGCCGCTTTTGTTATACTCACAAGTGATCATCTTTGGTAAACGTATCGCATGAGAAATATGGGCCTTTGAGAATGGTGACATGACACTCCCATTCCTATCGGAGGAGGTCGGTGGTGCTATCATGACCATGAGGGAGAGATCTGCAACCTGGGTCGGATGGCCTATCGATGGCTTTCTTCTAGAAGTTCTGGCCTCAGCTTCAGCCGGTGATCATGAAGATGTTACATGAATTCTACATTGGGACTCTTGACATGACGTACCCAAACTTTGGTGTAGTAACCCTGATCCTCAAACTAATTGGGTGACGGATATCCGTTAATTTAGAATTATCACGGTGATTAATGTGCTTGAGGGCATTTTTGCAAAGATGTGTCTGATGCGTCTGCCACCTATTGCGGAGCGTCTCGCACACCCCTTCCAGTCTGCATTCCTGAAGGGCCACCACATACATGATGGGATCCTAGCCCTTCATGAAATTGTCCAATAGGTTAGCAGGTAACATCATCGGGCGTTTTCCTTAAGCTCGACTTTCAGAACACATATGATCGCCTGGATAAGTCCTTATGTTTGGTGAGAAGCTCGGAGAGTTTGATGACCGATGGTGCACTTGGATCATGCACCTGGTCTAATCGGGAGCATGGCCATTAACATTAATGGGGAGGTCAGGCCCTCCTTATGGTCCTCTAGGGGGTGAGGTGGGGGAATCCTATTTTTCCCCTCCGACTACTGCAGGAATGTCTAGTAGTGGCGGGGGGAAAGGCCAGTAGTGGCGGGCGAGACGCCCAGGGCCCTCTGCCACCGACTTCCTACCACTGCTATTATGGCATCAGTGGCAGGAGGGCGCCTGATCTCATTCTAGTAGTTGCAAGTATTATATGGTGTTTGTAGGATGTACTATTCGTCTTACATAGCAAACACTACCCGATGGGGTGGCCTTGGGATGACAAGGCACCATTCCCCCATCTACAAAGCGAAGTGCTGACATGTCTTTGTACTATCTATATTTTTTGTTGTTTCATGTCAATATTTTACTACTTCCACATACAATTGGCAAAAACTTATATGATTTTCTAGGACTAACATATTGATCCGGTGCCCAATGTCAGTTCCTGTTTGTTGCATGTTTTTTGCTTCACAGGAAGTCCATATCAAAGAAAGTCCAAATGAGTTTAAATTTTATGGATATGTTTTTTAGAATATATATTATTGACGTGGCTTGAATCTGCGTTGGTATTTCGCCAAAGAGGAAGGGATGATGCAGCACAACTACGACAAGTATTTCCTTCAGTTATGAAAACAAGGTTATCAATCTAGTAGGAGAACCAATCAAAACTATGTAAACGGTACCTGCACATAAGGAACAAATACTTGCAACCCAACGCGTAGAGGGGTTGTCAATCCCTCTATGGTAAAAAGATAGATTAAATTGTATGAGATTGGATAAATAGATCTAGCAAAAACAAAAAAATAAAATAAGTAAAGACAAGGTGCAGCAAGGTTTTTTGGGTTTTTTGGAATAATAGATCTAAAAACAATATGATAAAAGATAGACCCAGGGGTCATAGATTTCACAAGTGGCTTCTCTCAAGAAAATAGCATACGGTGGGTAAACAAATTACTGTTGGGCAATTGATAGAAGAACAAATAATAATGACGAGATCCAAGGCAATGATCCTGTATATAGGCATCACATCCAAGATTAGTAGACCGACTCCTGCTACATCTACTACTATTACTCCACACATCGACCGCTATTAAGGTCTGCATCATATTAAGTCATGACGAAACGAAGTAAGCGAATAAGGTGACATGGTGTAGACAATACTATGAACTGTTACAGTTCAGCATGTAAATGCCACTCTAGTCCGTGAAATACTTTAAGTTAGTGATGTTATGAGATGAGTGGAATGCCCATTAAGACCATATGTGGACATCATGCCTGTACATTGATTTATTCTGTACGCCATAATCACACCATCTTCTTTTATCCTTAATACGACATTGAATGATCCAGGTTGAAGCCTCCGCTAAAAACCGTCCGGTGGAGTCTATGCTCACGTCACTGGTGAAGGGCGAGCGAAGGAGATATTCGATACCCCCACATCACACACTAATGCACTCTTCCCCATTTGCAAGAAAAAGTCAGTCTAACCAGTCTGCCTCCCTCAGAGTTAGCAACCAAAAGATCTCGGCCCAGAAAGAAGAGGACATCGTGAGCCTTTTCTCTCTCCTCTCCACTATGGAAGGAGGGATGACCGATATCAGAGATCCAGAGAAGACCTGCATCCTAATACTTATACTTTCATCCGTGATCAGCTTCGATCAATAATATATCAAAACCTCCGCACTTCATATGGGATCCAACAAACACTCCACAAAAGGTCATTAGGGTCAGAAGTAAGATACCATCCTAGAGAAATATTCGCGTTGGAACAACCATTGTATTCGGATGAGATGCAATCCAGACACGACAGACAAGAAGCCATATAGCTATTGCCTTCGGTACCTGGCCGCCGCGTCAAATTCTTTTGCGTGAAATCCTCGCCCGCGCGGCGTTTTTCCGCAGCCCCATGAGCACCATATATTAAGACGTCGTCAGCAGGCCAAATGAGGTCACTAACATAACCCGGTGCCCTCTGTCCATGTTCCGGAACTCCCGAAACAGGACGATGAGTAGCCCTTCGACAGGAAAGTAGGGCTCTAACGATTGGGTCCGTCCTGTGGGTCATGGAACTTGCGGCCACGCCTTCGTAGGGTCTGTTGTGGATGACTCCGCCCACATAGGAGGGCTCGGATCTTACTGGGAAATATTCTTGAGTATTCTGTAAAGATCGCGGCCTAACAGAGTAGGCCAGTGGAGGAGACCTCCATGGGCCCCCAACACACAATGCCATATTCCAGCGGTCAAGGCAAGGGAGCTTAGATTCGCCGCGCCATGGAGTCCGATAGAGTGAAAGACACTTATTACTGCGCGTGCTCGTCAAAGGTGGGAGGAAGAGTAGAGGAAAAAAAAACTCACGCATTTGACTCCCGCACTCGGAGAGTAGCCGCCGTGACGTCTACGCAGTTACTCTGTAGGACTTACGTTGCTGCGTAATGGTCTTCGAACTCAAGGCATCCTCTAAGACGTTTCCGTGGCCATCTTGTTTCGTTTGGTAATGATATCCTGCCGACGTATACAGCACCAGCGAGTGATTGACGGCACGTAGCCAGGATCAGCGTATTAGCGTTCTATTATTTAGAATGAATAATAAGTATGCTAAAGTACAAAAAAACTTGAAACGCTTAAAATATCCGAGAGAACATTCTTTCGTAAACATTCAGTAGTCGAAGAGCCTGTTCAAGTCAACATGGAAACAATGAAAAATTATAAGATAAGTTCTGTTTGGAGACATAGTGTATATTGTATTAGCTACCTGGGACAGGTAAGATAAACCCACAGATACATTCCCTCCCGAGCGAGGGTGTTGAACCTCAGCCATGACTACGGCGTGCTCCTACCTCCGCAGTGGGCACCGCACCACGCTCGCTCGCCTCTCACCAGCGACTTCGCGCGACGCGCTCGTAGTGCAGCAGTGTCACTTCGGCCCCTGCCCACAAGGAAGCAAATTCATGTATAGGATGCATAAATCCTCTCAAATTTAAGTCGAAATCAAGAGTTAACGGATATCTCACCCCATGAGACATTAGAATAAGAAGATTGCAGCGATAGGATTGAGCGCTTGTCTGAGTCGCAAATAGAAAACAGGAAAACAATTGGAGAGAGAGAGAGAGAGATCCAATCTCATAAAGGGGCTCCGGTCATGCTCGATGCAATGTTTGGAGTCAGGTCAGCTCTCCCTGTGTTTAGAAACCATGGCGCCAAAGGACGGCTAAGAGGACGGAAAAGCCTCCCTCGCCACGTGGAAGGCGAGGAGGCCGAAGGAACGAACGTGAAAGTTTGCCAGGACACCGGAGGAGGTGACAGGGCGCGTAGGGAGGCTAGCCCCGGTCTCGTCCCAGTGGGCACTTGACGGGGCTCTCTCCACCTCTCATCGGTGGCGTGCGAGGGCAACAATCATGATGTAGCAGTGTATGCTGCATGGTTCTTGAACTACATTGGTATTTTCCCAAAGAGGAAGGGATGATGCAACACAGCTACGGTAGGTATTCCTCACTTAGTTATGAAACCAAGGTATCGATCCAGTTGGAGAACCAAGCAACACTATGTAAACGGTACTTGCACACAAAGAACAAATACTTTCAACCTGACGCTTATGAGGGGTTGTCAATCTCTCTTACGGGTAACGGCGTAGAAAATATGTCAAGTTGAAGGGATAAAATTATGATAGATTGGATAAATAGATCTTGATAAAATGCGAAATAAAAATAAATAACAAAAAAAAGTGCGGCGAGGTATTTTTGGGTTTTTGGAATAATACATCTGAAAATAAAAGCAAATAAAAATAGATCTCAAAGCAAATAATAGATCAGAAGGAAAATATGATAAAGAATAGACCCGGTGACCTTTGATTTCACCAGTGGCTCCTCTTAAGAAATAACACATGGTGGGTAAACAAATTACTGTTGGGCAATTAATATATCCTCAAATAATTATGACGATATCCAGACAATGATAAATATATAGGCATCACGTCCAAGATTAGTAGACCGACTCGTGCCTGCATCTACTACTATTACTCCACACATCGATCGCTATCCAGCATGCATCTAGTGTCTTAAGTTGATGGAGAAACGGAGTAATGCAATAAGAATGATGACATGATGTAGACAAGATCTATTCATATAGGAATAGTCCTCCCCATATTGTTATCCTTACTAGCAATAGTCAATATCTTGCTGCCCCTTCTGTCACTGGGAAAGAACATCGCACGATCGAACCCATTTGCACATTCACACCTCTCTACGACTCTATCACACGCACACCGTCTCCAGATTGCCCTTCTGCCACAACACACATATAGACACATACATGCGTTCTCTCTCCATTACATGCACAAAATCTATATAAAAATACTTCTAGGGGGCACCTAAAACGACCAAATCCAAATAAGCATGAACAGAAGCTAAATTCAAATATATGGAAATATTGTAGCGTGAGGAACTTTTCTAGCAAAAAAAGTAGATTAATATTTGGGGATTGTTTTCACACACACAAAAAGGTTCGGTGGATATCCTTCGAGCGCGACACCATGACGCACCGTTCAATCGACCGTGCGGCCGCGGTGCACGCACTTGGACGGGACTCCGTATCGATTTTGTGCTAACTAATGTGGTATAAGCGCTACCTTAGTCTAATGTTTACGTGTACTAGTACGATGTTATTTTAAGTTCTACACCAGCACTACTCACATATATTGAATGAATCATAAAGCTCCATACACCGCACTAGCACACACGAACTTATATGGGCCCTGAGCGCAGCGTGCGCAGGCTGGCGCCCCTACACCATCCGACCATCGACTTGTCACACAGTTCTCATGGGGCCAGATTGTTGCCGGAAGATTATTGTCCAGGCCGTAGTAGAACATGAGCCCCCTGACAAATGGGTGGAGAGGGAAGCCCAGTCCGCGGAGGAAATGGGGGAGGAACACCACCCTCTCATGGGGCCTAGGGCGTGGGGATGAGCTGCCCCTTTTCGGGAGCCGGTACGCGATGTCGTTAGACAGGTATCCGGCCTTCCTCAGCTTTTTGATATGTCCCTCCGTGACGTGCCATCCACTTGCCTCCCGCTCCGTGTGACGCCTGGCGCCTGCCCAAGCCATGCGAGCAGGTGGGGGATAAAAAAAGCCCAGGCCATTCATTGACCACGACGAACCATCACACAGTACATTGCCTCCAAAACTGAACACGAGAGGCAAATCGAGCTATGGCTCAAGACATGAGATCTCAAGGTGGGGAGTGGCGGACTTGGGTGTGTAGCTCAAGTGCACAAGAATGGATAGGCCGAGGCCCACGAAGAAGCCGTGGGAGAGGCTGAGAAGGTGGGGAGTCGCGTTCATTACGCCGGTACTAATGTGAGATGGCAATCACACCACTTTCCGCCATCCCAGATGGAAGGAGGCCTTCATGGTGGCTACGCCGGCGAGCCGGTCGCCAGCGCCCTCCCCTATACCAGCCTGGTAAAACTCGCTATCTCCAAGCATCGTAATCAATGGCGGCGGGTTAGGCCGAATCACTGCGCCACACCTGAGCGCGTTGCCGGACAATTGATTGAGAAAACTCTCACGCGGATCCACTTCGAAGCCCCGAGGTGTGTACGATGCTCGCACTACTCCGGTTGAACAACGACGTGCCAAGATAGAGAAAATCTAACACGCAAGACTCGGCATAACAGCGTCGTGAGGGTGGCGATTCCAATGACAACTCGGGACTACTACACACGTGCTCTTGCCGTGTGTGATCGCGTACGCTGGGAACTATGCGTGATGCTAGAGGGCCTTCTCCTTCACCTCTGTTGTTGTTCATATTTTACTAGATCTACCTGTAGTTCAGGAGCCCAGTGATGTCGCCCAGGCCTATATGAGGCATGCCACAGTCAGACGTTTGCGGCATCCCATGTGGGTAAACCTTTACCTTTTTGAGACACAAGACCCCCGGCGTACCCCACTATGCTAATCTTTGCCATTGAACTCCCGGCCAAGCTATTCTGGTTGTATCCGGAGGTCAAACTTCCGCGCATACCACCGTTATTAATGCTCGGGGAGCATCGATCTAAATTTTCATGCTTACCAGCGAAAAGTCATATATTCCCACAACTACAACAGCTTAGTGAGAGAAGCAATCGCCCCACTGCGGCTTGCAGATGGCGTAACGAGTGTCATTAAAGAGATAGATCATCGGCACCCTGCCACCCCTAATATAGATATTGAGGTAGCTTCTCTGTCATCTTCTTCCTTTGCTCCGGTGAACTTCTTCTTTCACAAATTGACTCACCCAAATAATACTACTATTACATATTAAGTACAGTAGGAATGCAAAAAATGAGTAGTAGTACCAACTACAAGATGAACAATTAGACATACTAGTATGTACTAAAGAGTTCAAATAGTACTGTTGGGGGCTCAGTGTTGGGGAACGCGGTTTTTCAAAAAAATCCTACAATCACGCAAGATCTATCTAGGAGATGCATAGCAATGAGAGGGGAGAGTGTGTCCCTCGTAGACCGAAAGCGGAAGCGTTTAGTAACGCGGTTGAGGTAGTCGAACGTCTTTGCGATCCAACCGATCCTAGCATCGAATGTATGGCACCTCCGCGTTCAGCACACGTTCAGCTCGATGACGTCCCTTGATCTCTTGATCCAGTTGAGGGCAAGGGAGAGTTCCATCATCACAACGGCGTGGCGGCGGTGATGATGAAGTTACCAGTGCATGGCTTCACCTAAGCACTACGACTGTATGACCGAGGTGTGTAACTGTGGAGGGGGGACCACACACGGCTAAGATAAGACTTGATGTGTCTTTGGGGTGCCCCCTGCCACATATATAAAGGGGGAGGAGAGGTGGCCAGCCCAAGGGGAGCGCGCGCCATGGAAGTCCAACTAGGATTCCCATTCCTAGTTGGAGTCCCCTTCCTTTCCAAGAGAGGGAGAGAGATGGAAGGAGGAGAGGGGAGAAGGAAAGAGGGGGCGCCGGCCCCCTCCCTAGTCCAATTTCGATGAGCCATGAGGGGCACGCGGCAACCCCTTGCGGCCCTTCTCTCCTTTCCACTAAATCCCATTAAGGCCCACTACTTCCCCGGGGGGTTCCGGTAACCTCCCGGTACTCCGAAAAATACCCGAAACACTTTGGAACTATTCTGGTGTCCGAATATAACCTTCGAATATATTGATCTTTACCTATCGACCATTTCGAGACTCCTCGTCATGTCGATGATCTCATCCGGGACTCCGAACAAGCTTCAGTCATCAAATCACATAACTCATAATGCAAATCATCATCGAACGTTAAGCGTGCGGACCCTACGGGTCCGAGAACTATGTAGACCTGACCGAGACACCTGTCCGGTCAATAACCAATAGCGGAACATGGATAGTCATATTGGCTCCAACATATTCTACGAAGATATTTATCAGTCAAACCGCATAACAACATAAGTTGTTCCCTTTGTTATTGGTATGTTACTTGCCCAAGATTCGATCGTCGGTATCTTTACTCGTTCCATAATGCATCATCCCGCAACTAACTCATGAGTCACATTGCTTGCAAGGCTTATTATGATGTGCATTACCGAGAGGGCCCAGAGATACCTCTCCGATACTTGGAGTGACAAATCATAATCTCGATCTATGCCAACCCAATAAACACCTTCGAAGACACCTATAGAGCATCTTTATAATCACCCAGTTACGTTGTGACGTTTGATAGCACACAAGGTATTCCTTCGGTATTCGGGAGTTGCATAATCTCATAGTCAAAGGAATATGTATAAGTCATGAAGAAAGCAATATCAATAAAACTTAACGATCATTATGCTAAGCTAACGGATGGGTCTTGTCCATCACATCATTTTCTAATGATGTGATCCCGTTCATCAAATGACAACACATGTCTATGGTTAGGAAACTTAACCATCTTTGATTAACGAGCTAGTCATGTAGAGGCATACTAGGGACACTTTGTTTTGTCTATGTATTCACACATGTATCAAGTTTCTGGTTAATACAATTCTAGCATGAATAATAAATGTTTATCATGATATAAGGAAATATAAATAACAACTTTAGTATTGCCTCTAGGGCATATTTCCTCAGCCTCCCACTCTCACTAGAGTCAATAATGTAGTTCACATCACTATGTGATTTAACACCAATAGTTCACATCACCATGTGATTTAACACCCATAGTTCACATCGTTATGTGACCAACACCCAAAGGGTTTACTAGAGTCAATAATCTTGTTCACATCGCCATGTGATTAACACCTGAAGAGTACTAAGGTGTGATCATGTTTTGCTTGTGAGAAGTTTAGTCAACGGGTCTGCCACATTCAGATCCGTATGTATTTTGCAAATTTCTATGTATACAATGCTCTGCATGGAGATACTCTAGATAATTGCTCCCACTTTCAATATGTATCCAGATTGAGACTCAGAGTCATCCGGATCGGTGTAAAAGCTTGCATCGACGTAACTCTTTACGATGAACTCTTTATCACCACCATAACTGAGAAATATCTCCTTAGTCTTCTAAGGATAATTTTGACCGTTGTCCAGTGATCCACTCCTGGATAAATATTGTACCCCCTTGCCAACTCATGGCAAGGTACACAATAGGTTTGGTACACAGCATAGCATACTTTATAGAACCTATGGCCGAGGCATGGGAAATGACTTTCATTCTCTTTCTATTTTCTGCGGTGGTCGTGTTTTGAATCTTACTCAACTTTACACCTTGCAATACAGGCAAGAACTCCTTCTTTAACGGTTCCATTTTGAACTACTTCAAAATCTTGTCAAGGTATGTACTCATTGAAAAATCTTATCAAGCGTCTTGATCTATCTCTATAGATCTTGATGCCCAATATGTAAGCAGCTTCACCGAGGTCTTTGTTTGAAAAACTCCTTTCAACCACTCCTTTATGCTTTCCAGAAAATTCTACATCATTTCCGATCAGCAATATGTCATTCAAATATACTTATCATAAAGGTTGTAGTGCTCCCACTCACTTTCTTGTAAATACAGGCTTCAGCGCAAGTCTGTATAAAACTATATGCTTTGATCAACTCGTCAAAGCATATATTCCAACTCCGAGATGCTTGCTCCAGTCCATAGATGGATCGCTAGAGCTTGCACATTTTGTTAGCACCTTTAGGATTGATAAAACCTTCTGGTTGTATCATATACAACTCTTCTTTAATAAATCCATTAAGGAATGCAGTTTTGACATCCATTTGTCAGATTTCATAAAATGTGGCAATTGCTAACATGATTCAGACAGACTTTACGCATCGATACGAGTGAGGAAATCTCATCGTAGTCAACACCTTGAACTTGTCAAAAACCTTTTTGACAATTCGAGCTTTGTAGATAGTAACACTACTATGAGCTTCCGTCTTCCTCTTGAAGATCCAATTATTCTCAATGGCTTGCTGATCGCCGGGCAAGTCCACCAAAGTCCACACTTGGTTCTCATACATGGATTCTATCTCAGATTTCATGGCCTCAAGCCATCTGTCCGAATCTGGGCTCATCATTGCTTCCTCATAGTTCGTAGGTTCATCATGGTCTAGTAACATGACTTCCAGAACAGGATTACCATACCACTCTGGTGTGGATCGTACTCTGGTTGACCTATGAGGTTCGTAGTAAGTTGATCTGAAGTTTCATGATCATCATCATTAACTTCCTCACTAATTGGTGTAGGCATCACTGGAACTGATTTCTGTGATGAACTACTTTCCAATTTGGGAGAAGGTACAATCACCTCATCAAGTTCTACTTTCCTCTCACTCACTTCTTTCGAGAGAAACTCCTTCTCTAGAAAGGATCCATTCTTAGCAACAAATATCTTGCCTTTGGATCTGTGATAGAAGGTGTACCCAATAGTTTCCTTTGGGTATCCTATGAAGACGCATTTCTCCGATTTGGGTTCGAGCTTATCAGGTTGAAGCTTTTTCACATAAGCATCGCAGCCCCAAACTTTAAGAAATGACAGCTTAGGGTTCTTGCCAAACCACAGTTCATATGGTCTTGTCTCGACGGATTTAGATGGGGCCCTATTTAACGTGAATGCAGTTGTCAATAATGCATAACCCCAAAACAATAGTGGTAAATCGGTAAGAGACATCATAGATCGCACCATATCTAATAAAGTACGGTTACGACGTTCGGACACACCATTACGATGTGGTTTTCAGGTGGCGTGAGTTGTGAAACTATTCCACATTGTTTTAAATGAAGGCCAAAATCATAACTCAAATATTCGCCTCTGCGATCAAATCGTAGAAACTTCATTTTCTTGTTACGATGATTCTCAAGTTCACTCTGAAATTCTTTGAACTTTTCGAATGTTTCAGACTTGTGTTTCATTAAGTAGATATACCTATATCTGCTCAAATCATATGTGAAGTTCAGTAAATAACGATACCCGCCATGAGCCTCAACACTCATCAGACCACATACATAAGTATGTATTATTTCCAATAAGTTCGTTGCTCGCTCCATTGTTCCGGAGAACGGAGTCTTAGTCATCTTGCCCATGAGGCATGGTTAGCAAGCATCAAGCGGTTCATAATCAAGTGATTCCAAAAGCCCATTAGCATGGAGTTTCTTCATGCGCTTTACACCAATATGACATAAACGGCAGCGCCACAAATAAGTTGCACTATGTCGGCGTCCTAGGAACAAGGGTCCCCAGACTTTCCTGCCTGCGGCCCACGGCATGGCTCCACCAGCGGCCTTGTACTGCCCATCTTCATCAGCGAACACTCAAGACCCTCACGAGAGGACAAGCCTCGCGAGGGGGATGACGCAAGACCTCCTCGGGGGCGGCCTCACCAGACTGGCTTGCAAGGGGCGGAGAGATAAAGGCGAGGGGCACCTCGCGAGGTCCCTATGACGCAAGCCATGACGACCAAGGCCAGGCGGGTGCCAGCGCGCGCGGCGTACTCGTTTCCTCTTTGGTGCTAAAGAGGCAAGCACATGCGAGGAGTCCTGAGGCATCAGGCAAAGGTTTCCATATCGGTGCAACAAGACCAAGACCAGCAGGACGGCAGGAGGGAGGTCACCGTGGAGCCCAGGACGGCGTCACCACCAGAACCTTTGGCAGGCGAAGACCACCTTTAGTCAGGATAACTTGTACTAGTTGTCTCCCTTCAAATTTGGCCGTTGTTGGATCCCTTCCCGCCTACATTTGGGAAGAGGACCAGGGCCTCTATAAATAGGACTAGCCACCACAGTAGGAGGCAACTGATCTGGGACCATTCAGATCATCCTCAACCACACAAGCTCACTGAGCTCAAGGACACCTCTCCTCAGGAGGCTGTTCTTTCCCTTGTACTCATTGATCCTCAGCCCAAGTGTCAATCCACCACACCCCACTAGAGTAGGGTATTACACTACATCGGTGGCCCGAACCAGTATAAACCTTGTGTCCCTTTTTCTGCAAGTTTGACGTGCTGAGCTTTCAGATTGTGGTGAGAGCATGAGCTAGCAGGAGGAGAGATCTTTGTGCGCACCCTAGAGTTCGAAACTCAAGGGTTTTGTCGGAACCTGAAATCAGAAATTTGGCGCGCCAGGTAGGGGTGCACTGAAGCTTTCCTTCCGTCAATCCACGCTCCACCACCTCCGTGCCTTGTCCCCATGGTCAACATTGCTCCCCCCGCTGGGATGACGGACGCCCACGATAGCGCCAGGGGGCTCAGGGTCTTTGCCCCCGCCTTGCGACAGGTACAATGGCCGCCCAAGTTCAAGCCGGAGATGCCGTCGCGCCATGACGGCGCGACGGACCCGTCGGCCTTCCTGCTGGCACATGAAGAGGTCGTCCTAAAGGCTGGGGGCGACGACAAAGTCTTGGCCGACTGGCTTCCCATGGCCTTCGCAGGTGCGCCACACGCCTGGCTGCTTGCCCTCCCAGGATCCTTAGTGGCATCTCGGGAGGAGCTGCGCGGCCTCTTCATCGCGCGCTTCGCCGCACTGGCGCCCCTCGCCGTCGCGGCCCTCCTTGGCGGCTCGCAAGCAACACCCTTGGACTGTCACACCAAGTAGTTCGTTCGCCGGATCGGCACCGCTTCCGTGCAGCAAGGGGCTCCCCCGGGTTGGGCGGCTCCCAAGGCCGACCTCACCTTCGACTCAGGAGATCACCCCGTCACCACCGTCGGCTCAGGTGTGCTCCCAATGCTTTGCACGCCCACCATTTGCAACGTAGCTGTCACCAAGACCCTCATCGACGGCGGCGCCATCCTCAACGTGCACTTTGTGGAGGCTTTTAGCCTTCTTCACGTACCACTCGAACGACTCCGCTCCAGCAAGCCCTTCTCTGGGGTCGGCGGCGGCTCCTCCAGCCCCCTGGGGCAGATCCGCCTCCCTGTGACCTTCGGCACTCGCGACAACTACCGCACGGAGCTGATTGACTTCGACATCGCCCGTGTTGGCCTCCCATACAACTCCATCCTCGGGTACCCGGCTCTGGCTCAGTTTATGGCGGCGACCCATCCGGCCTACAACCTCATGAAGATGCCCAGGAGCAAGGACGTCCTCACCGTAGTTGGGGACACCAAGGAGGCTCTGGTGGCGCTCAAGCTTGCCCTCAAAACCGCCGCGGTAGCACGGCCCGCGATGAGGTGACCCTTGGAGCTAAGGAGGCCGCGCCAGCAAAGAAGAAGCAGTTGTTCACTCAAGATCGGGCCGAAACTAAGCAGGTGTCGGTCGAGGAAGATGGGTCCTCAGGAGCCACCTTCACCATAGGCGCCAACCTCGACTCGGATCAGGAGGAGGCATTGGTGAGGTTCCTATGCGAAATAAGGATGTATTCGCCTGGGAACCCAAGAACTAGTAGGGGTCCCAAGGGGGTGATCGAGCATCACTTGAGGTTGTGCCCCAATGTGCGCCCTGTGAAGCAGAAGGCGCGGCGATAGTCCACAGAGAAGCAGTCCTTCATCGTCCGGGAAACCCGCAAGCTGGAGGCAACAGGTGTCATTCGCGAGGTTTGGTACCCTGATTGGCTGGCGAACCCCGTCGTCGTACCGAAGAAAGGCGGGAAGGAGCGCATGTGTGTCGACTTCACCAACCTTAACAAGGCCTGTCCCCAAGACCCGTTCCAGCTCCGTGCATCGACCAGATTGTCGACTCCACTGCCGAGTGTGACCTACTGTGCTTCCTAGACGCGTTTTCAGGCTATCACCAGATCAAGATGGCAGTGGAGGATGTGGAGAAGACGGCCTTCCTGACCCCATGTGGGGTGTACTGCTACACTTGCATGCCGTTCGGGCTGCGCAACGCAGGCGCGACCTTTCAGCGTTGATGCACATCTCCCTAGGCGAGCAGCTCGGGAGGAACGCGGAAGCCTACATCAACGACATTGTGGTAAAGTCTCGGGAGGCGAGGACTTTGATTCAAGACCTGGAGGAGACCTTCGCAAGCCTGCGCTAGGTGGACCTGCGGCTCAACCCAGAGAAGTGCCATGTTCAGTGTCCCCTCCGGCAAGCTGCTAGGCTTCCTCGTGTCCCACAGGGGGATCGAGGCTAACCCGGAGAAGGTCAAGGCGATAGAAGACATGAGCCCGCCACAAACTCTCAAGGAGATGCAGAAGCTTAAGGGCTGCGTGACCTCGCTGGGGCGCTTCATCTCCAAGCTGGGAGAGCGTGCCCTGCCGTTCTTCAAGATGATGAAGAAGAAGGGCCCATTCGAGTGGAGCCCGGAGGCTGACCAAATGTTTCAAGACCTCGAGAGATACTTGACCAGCCCTCCGGTGATGGTGGCGCCCCGCCCTCTCGAGCCCCTGGTGCTTTACCTTGCCGCCACTCCCTACTCCGCTAGCGTAGCTCTAGTGAAGGTTCGGGAAGAGCGCCAGGCCAAGGGTCTGCTACGCCATGCCGCACCCCCAGCTAGGGCGACACAGGACCCAGAGGGCACCGCAAGTGCTGCAACAACGCCAACGAGCGACCATGCCCAGCAAGGTGGCGCTCGCGGGCCAATAGAGGCCCCAGTGGGTGACCAGGCTCTTGGGGTCTTTGAGGGAGTCCTGGACTAAGGGGTCCTCGGGCATCCGTCCTGTTATCCATGGGCCGGACTAATGGGTTGTGAAGACATGAAGGCCGAAGACTGTACTGTGTCTGGATTGGACTCTACTTGGCGTGGATGGCAAGCTTGGCGACCAAAGATTCCTTCTTATGTAACCAACTCCATGTAAACCCTAGATCCTCTCGGTGTCTATATAAACCGAAGGGGGTAGTCCGGAAAGGAGACCACGTATACTCATTACCGTACCCATATAGGCTAGACTTCTAGGGTTTAGCCATTATGATCTCGTGGTAGATCAACTCTTGTAATACTCATATTCATCAAGACCAATCAAGCAGGAAGTAGGGTATTATCTCCATAGAGAGGGCCCGAACCTGGGTAAACATTGCATCCCCCGTCTCCTGTTACCATCGATCCTAGATGCACAGTTCGGGACCCCTACCCGAGATCCGCCGGTTCTGACACCGACATTGGTGCTTTCATTGAGAGTTCCATTATGCTGTCGATGAAAGGCTCGATGGCTTGCCTTGTCATTAAATACAATATTACTGCAGGAGTAGTTTTGGCCTCGGGCCAAACCCTTCGGCTGGGCGACTTTACTATGATCGCCCGTTCGGCCGCGGAGCCGACGATGACCTCTCAGGCCATCGAAAATCTCCTTCGCATCAACTCCGAGCACTCCAAGAAGATGGATCCGGTTGAGTTTTCGTCCTTAAACGAGCACCTAGATCGCATCGCCGATTTCGGAATCGTCACAGATTACGATCAGATTGGGCCTAAAACCGATCAGGGAGAAACCAAAACTCCACCGGTCACCCACCAGATCGCGGCAGTCCTGGAGAAGGATAGAGAGTCTTCTTCTATATTGAAGACGGACTATGTTCGGGTTGTCATTCATGAAGAGTCGGATACTTAGACGCAACCAGCCCTCGGAACATAGCATCTCCAAACAATCAGAAGATATTCCGGGACCCGAACTGTCTAGTCTAGAAGTTTGTCGGACTCTGGACAACCGGTTAGGTCGGGGTTCGGATTTAATTCCACCCACCCAACCGGACATAGAGGCTCTCATGAGCATAAAACAGCAATCTCAGGAGAAGGTCCACCACTTTTGCGCCAGATTCCTCCTTGTCAAGCACAAGGTAAAGGATTGCCGTGACAAGGACGCAATATCAGTGTTCTACAAAAACTGTGCGGATGAAGGAATCCTCAACGCCATCAATCGGCGCTGCATACTAAAATTTGCCGACTTAGCAACCATCGTACAAAAATATTGTGCGATGGGAAGTGCCTGGGAAACTCGGGCAGCTCGCTGGGAACCACCAGCCCCGACCCAACTTCCCCTACAGGCGAAAAGGGCATACCCTCGGGGCACGCCCAGTCCAACAGTCAAAAAACACAAAGCCACTCTACGGCATGACACCGTTCTGGAAGGGTGGCTCAATGGCCCATGCAAAATACATACAATAACAGATACAGTGGCAACCCACAGCCTTAGAGCATGTTGGATACTACAACAGCTAGCCAAGAGCGGCAAGGACATCCTTATCAAGGACGCCCCAGAAGGCGACGACCCAAGAGTATTGACAGTCTTCGAGACATTCGCTTCAAATAACAAGCGCAAAAGGGCACTTCGTGAGCTCAACGAAGTCTGATAAATCACTGTAATAAACCCATGGAATGACACGGCTATAACATTCAACCCTGGTGACGAACCAAAGTACAGAACAGCACGAGCACCAGCCGCGTTAGTCCTCATCCCCATCATGGATGGGTTTCGACTCACCAAGGTCCTCATGGACGGCGGCAGCGGACTAAATCTCATTTATGAGGACACACTCCATAAAATGGAAATAGACAGGAGCCGCATCAAACAAAGTAACACAACCTTCTAGGGAATTATTCCTAGTTGGTAGGCATGATGCACGGGCAAAATCACACTTGACGTGGTACTCGGATCGCCGAAGAACTATCCGTCCGAATAAATAACCTTCCAAGTGGTCCCTTTCAGTAGCGGATATCATGCCCTGTTAGGGCGGGATGCTTTTACACGCTTCCAAGCTATACCTCACTACGGATATATGAAGCTCAAAATGCCCGGACCAAATGGTATAATCACTCTCATCAGTGATCCAGACATAGCACTATGCGCTGAAAACAAAACCGCATCCCTGGCCCTGGAGGCGCTATCCAAAGCCCTCGCGGCCGAAGAATTAACCGCACTACGCTCCATAGTGGACAAGGACGATGTGATCCTTGACAAACGCCTAAAATCCACCTCATTCAAACCGGCAGAAGAAATAGTCAAATTCCAGGTCCACCCAACGGACCCCAAGAAGACAGCATCCATCGAAGCTCAACTGAACCCAACAGTTGACACCACACTACGAGAATTCCTGCGTGAAAACTGGAACATATTTGCCTGGCACCCTTCGGACATGCCAGGGATCCCACGCAAGCTAGCCGAACATAGCCTCAATATATTAAAGGGTTTTAAACCGGTTAAGCAAACACAGCGGCGCTTTTCCGAACCCAAGCGACAAGCCATGGGGGAGGAGCTAGCCAAACTCATCGAGGTCGGATTCATTAGAGAAATCAAACATCCGGTACCAAAGAAGGACAAATCCTGGCGCCTGTGCATCGATTTCAAAGACCTCAACAAAGCCTGCCCTAAGGATCCCTTCCCCCTCCCCCGCATTGATTAAATCATTGACGCCACCGCAGGACACGACTCACTGTGTTTCCTCGATGCATAATCCGGATACCATCAAATCAAAATGAAGGAATCTGATCAAGCTGAAACAGCATTTATTACCCCATACGGGCCATTCTGCTTCAATACCATGCCCTTTGGGCTCAAGAACGCCGGTGCCACATGTCAACGCATGATTCAAACATGCCTGGAGAAACAGATTGGCAAAACAGTAGAAGCTTACGTTGATGACGTCGTCATCAAAACTAGGCACGTGGAAACACTAATAGACGACTTACGTCTTACATTCGACAACCTCAGGGCATATGACATTAAGCTCAACCCGGAAAAGTGTGTCTTCGGCGTCCCCGCTGTAAAACTGTTGGGCTTTATCGTTTCCAATAGAGGAATCGAAGCAAACCCAGCCAAAATCTGAGCTTTGTCACAATTGGCTAAGCCAACAGACCTTAAGCAAGTTCAAAAACTTGTAGGTTGTGTGGCAGCTCTAAGCTGCTTTATCTCCAGATTAGGAGAAAAGGCACTGCCTCTCTATCGCCTTCTACGGAGAACCGACCACTTTGAGTGGACGGACGCGGCAACAGCTGGACTGGAAGAAATAAAAACCCTTCTTGCGAGCAATCCAATCCTGGCCGCACCAAAATCCGGTGAACCGATGTTATTATACATATCGACAACACATCAGGTGGTGAGCTCCGTACTCGTTGTCGAACGAGAACAGGACAGACATAAATTCCCTCTTCAGAAGCCAGTATACTACGTATCTGCTATCCTTACACCATGCAAATCCCGGTACCTCATTGTCAAAAAATAGCATACGCGGTCTTCATGGCATCCCGGAAGCTCCGTCACTACTTCCAGGAGTGTTCGACCACGGTGGCCTCCGAAGTACCACTCAATGACATTATAAACAACCGCGATGCTACGGGCCGAATTGCCAAATGGGCCATCAAGCTCCTGCCATTTGACATTACATATAAACCACGTCGGGCTATCAAATCCCAAGTATTGGCCGACTTCATCGCCGAATGGACAGAGGCCAAACTCCCTAAAGAGTACGGCACATACTCCAATTGGGTCATGTACTTTGACGGCTCCAAAATGTTGGCAGGGTTAGGAGCGGGTGTTGTTTTAACGTCCCCTACTGGAGACGTCATCCAGTATGTTCTCCAAATACTATACACAGACTCCAATAACACAGCCGAATACGAGGCCTTATTGCACGGTCTCCGGATGGATGTCTCCATGGGCATACAATGCCTAGAAGTGCGCGTGGAATCAAACCTTGCAATATCTAAAGATCCAAAGATGGCAGTGTATCGTAACACAGTCATAAAAATGTCGGCCCGGTTCGAGGGGCTCGAGTTCCATCATGTGGCTCGAGAAAGTAATCAAGAGACGGATCTTCTTGCTCGTATTGGCACTAAGCGTGACCCCGTCCCACCTAATATCTTCCTGGAAAGGCTCTTTTAGCCATCCGTGGTGTGGCAGGATGAAAACGGCAACACTAGTCCGGATCCAAACATAACCCCAGATCCCGGAAACATCGACATAACACCGTCGGCGCATCTCATCATGGCAGTCATTGCCCCATGGACCAAACCCTTCCTGGCCTACCTTAATAGGAAGGAACTTCCTAAGGACCAGAATGAGGCCCGCTGCATTGTCCGACGCTCGAAGGCCTACAAGGTTCATGATGTTGAGCTCTACATGAAAAGCGCCACCGGAGTCCTTCAATGATGTATATCCGAGGAAGAGGGGCGGAAAATCTTGGCTGAAATTCATGCCGGAGTCGACGGTCACCACGCCGCAACTCGGTCCCTTGTTAGCAAGGCCTTCCGTACAGGGTTTTATTGGCCGACGGCCCGAGCGGATGCACAGGACCTTGTCCAACGTTGCGTCGGATGCCAACTCTTTGCCAATCAAAGCCATATGCCCCCCACTGCCCTACAAACAATCCCCATCACTTGGCCTTTCATGGTCTGGGGACTCGACATGGTTGGACCCCTTAAAGGGAGAAGCCATAAGAAAAAATATATGCTGGTTATGCTGGACAAATTCACTAAGTGGATAGAGGCTAAACCGGTCAAAATGGCTGATTCCGGCCCGGTGATAGACTTCATATCCGATGTTGTGCACCGTTATGGTGTCCCACACAACATCATCACTGACAACGGCTCCAACTTCACAGCCGACGAGGTAAAAACCTAGTGTACTAATCTGGGTATTAAACTCGATTACGCCTCCGTCTACCACCCACAAACCAACGGTCAAGTCGAATGCGCCAACGGTCTTATTATGGGCGGCATCAAGCCCAGACTAGTGCGGTCTTTGAAAGAATCAGACAAGCACTGGGTTGAGGATCTCGACTCCGTACTCTGGGGGCTGCGGACCACACCCAACCGTACTACCGGGTACACACCTTTCTTCATGGTGTATGGTGCAGAGGCCGTATTGCCCTATGATATTATTCACGACTCACCTAGAGTGCGCATGTATCAAGAGAGAGAAGCCGAGATCGATAGACAGGACAGCCTAGATGCCCTGGAGGAGGAACACGATGTCGCAAAAGCCCGTTCAGCAGTTTACCAACAACAGGCTCGAAGATATCAAAGCAGAGAAGTATGGGCCAAGACTTACAATGTCGGCAAACTCATTCTACGCCTCCCGGAGAAGAAAAAGGACAAAATCAAGCCCAAATGGGAGGGTCCCTTCATAATTGACGAAGTTCTCACTGGAGGAGCGTACCGTCTTCGCAATGCATCAGACAATCGCCTCGAGCCGAACCCCTGGAACGCGGCCAGACTCCGGAGATTCTACGCCTAGAGCTAAACCCGTTGTTCGTCTCCTCCTCCCCTGTAGTTTCCATTATTTTTTCTCTCTTTTCCGATTACTTTCTTTTTTCTCGCTTTAAAGCTTTAAGTGCGGCTAGACCGCACACCATTGGCACATACATCTTTAAACATGTACACCACTTGTACCTGGGGGCTTCTTGGACAGAAGTTCTTGTCATTCCATGAGCATCAAGCTCCTCACATATGAGTTTTTCCATATGTACCTTTTCCTTGCCATTATATGCATTGATATGACTTAAGTTTTGGCCAAGCTAGGTTGCCTGGCTCCTGTGCTTATGCCCTACGTTCCCATTAGTTCGGCTAGGGAATAAAGGGAGCACCTCTACAATTGTTACCACCGGGTTATCCAGATGTGTACCTCAGACTGGGTGAAGCCGGAAGCTAGCGTTCTTAAGGGAATATTCGGTCGGTGAACTAAAGATGTTATTCAAACTCACTACATTGTGCACCCCAGAAGTTATACAAACCATGCTGCTCACATCACAATTCAGACATGCGCATTAAATGCATGCACACCCAGGGAAAGGAACCCTTTACGGAACTATTCTCTCTGGAATATGTTTCTTATGATATCAATGTAATATAACATAGCTAGCCGGATACAACTTGTCTGTTCAAGAAAATATGACACCTACGCCTAGTTTTCCAGGCATACCCCGGCCTATTCGGCTGCGACTGTATTCGGAAACACTCCGCACCCTCGGGACCGGAGATTGAGGCCAAAAGGTATGCCATGACAAATGATATACAATTCGGCTAGATGAGGAAAGTATACAGTCACTTGGACTCGAAAACCTCCTCCTCTACACCTTCCAACAGGCAGTCTAACTTACAATCCTGTTGGGAATATTTGGTTGCCACCTCTACTTGGTCATATACTAAACTAACGGGAATTTATTCACCATCGACCCTAGCGGTCCGACACGAGCCATGTGATTAGGATCCAGCTTGGTATACCGCATCTTCACCATGGCACAGGCCTCTCGCGCACCCTCTCGGCATGCCGATATCTTCTACAGCCGGATACGCTGTTGTGCTCCCTTGAATAGCTCTACCAGCTTCTCCATGCTTCCTAGAGGGGGGTCGGACGGCCATAAAGCCATGGCTACACTCCGCATCGTCTGCCGAGCTTGCTCGTGCAACTGCGACAGCACTTGCAGAAGATCACTCGATGATCCAGACACCTCCTCTTCGGGGCGGTTTGTCAAAACACCTGAAATTATAGCTATATCAGCTACCGCTACCTCCAACACTGTTATAAAACAAAAGGTGGCCACATACTGAATATGCCGCCTCGCAGCTTCTTGTTCTCCTTCACAGAGTCAGCTAGCTGAGCTCGGACATCTTTCAGTTCTTCGCCCAGTTTGGAGTTCGAGTCCTGGAGTTTCTTTTTCTCCTGAACGACTTTTGTCAATACACGTTCGCCCACTGCTAGTAGCTTTTTGGCTCCGCGTTCTTCGCTTTGAGCGGTGTCCAGCTGCTCTTGTACTTGGTCTAATGGCTAAACACAAAGATTACC
>NC_053028.1:200851381-200899629 GCF_003073215.2 Triticum urartu | reverse complement strand
GCTTTGTCGCTCTCTAGTTGGTCGCTTCCCAGTCTTTTGCTAGCCTTCACCTGCACTAAGCGGGAATACTGCTTGTGCATCCAATCCTTAAACCCCAAAGTTATTCCAGATGAGTCCCTATACCTTCCTATATGCGGTATCTACCTGCCGTTCCAAGTAAATTTGTATGTGCCAAACTCTAAACCTTCAAATAAACATTCTGTTTTGTATGCTCGAATAGCTCATGTATCAACCAAGGCTGTCCTTATCTTCCGTGTTAGGCGGGTTATTCTCAAGAGGAGTGGACTCCGCTCCTCACTCACGAGAAAATGGCTGGTCACCGGGATGCCCAGTCCCATGCTTTATGCAAACTAAATCAAAATTAATTGCAAACAAAACTCCCCCTGGGACCTGATGTATGTTGGAGGCACTCGTTGTTTCGAGCAAGCCATGGATTGATGTTGTTGGTGGAGGGGGAGTATAAACTTTACCATTCTGTTTGGGAACCGCCTATAATGTGTTTAGCATGGAAGATATCGCCATCTCTTAGTTGTTACGTTGACAATGAAAGTATACCGCTCAAAATACAATTTATCTCTATTTCAAAACCGAGCTCTGGCACCTCTACAAATCCCTGCTTCCCTCTGCGAAGGGCCTATCCATTTACTTTTATGTTGAGTCATCACCCTCTTATTAAAAAGCACTAGCTGGAGAGCACAGCTGTCATTTGCATTCATCACTATTAATCTATGTTGGGTGACTATGATTGGATCTCTTTTACCATGAATTACAATGTCTAGTCAGTCCTTGATCTTTAAAGGTGCTCTGCATTTATGTTTTGCGGTCTCAGAAAGGGCTAGCGAGATACCATCTTGTTATATCATATTATGATTGTTTTGAGAAAGTGTTGTCATCCGAGATTTATTATTATGACTTGCTAGTTGATTATGCTATTGATATGAGTAATTATGAGACCTGAGAATTATTGCAAATGTGGTTAGTTATGATCTATGCTGAAAACTTGAATGCTGGCTTGACATAGTTACAACAACAAGAGCAAACAGAGTTTGTAAAAGTTTTTCTTTCTTTCTTTCAGTTTGTCAACTGAATTGCTTGAGGACAAGCAAGGGTTTAAGCTTGGGGGAGTTGATACGTCTCCGTCGTATCTACTTTTCCAAACACTTTTGCCCTTGTTTTGGACTCTAACTTGTATGATTTGAATGGAACTAACCCGGACTGACGCTGTTTTCAGCAGAATTGCCATGATGTTGTTTTATGTGCAGAAAACAAATATTCTCGGAATGACCTGAAACTCCACGGAACATCTTAGAAAAAACAATAAAAAATCCTCGCCAAAGATGAAGACCAGGGGCCCACACCCTTTCCACGAGGGGGGGGCGCCCCCCCTAGGGCGCGCCCCCTACCTCGTGGCCCCTGGAGCCCTCCGACGCCAACTCCAACTCTATATATTTGCTTTCGAGAGAGAGAAATCATCGCGTTTTACGATACGGAGCCGCCGCCAAGCCCTAAAACCTCTCGGGAGGGCTGATCTGGAGTCCGTTCGGGCTCCGGAGAGGGGGATCGTCGCCGTCGTCATCATCAACCATCCTCCATCACCAATTTCATGATGCTCACCGCCGTGCGTGAGTAATTCCATCGTAGGCTTGCTGGACGGTGATGGGTTGGATGAGATTTATCATGTAATCGAGTTAGTTTTGTTAGGGTTTGATCCCTAGTATCCATTATGTTCTGAGATTGATGTTGCTATGACTTTGCTATGCTTAATGCTTGTCACTAGGGCCCGAGTGCCATGATTTCAGATCTGAACCTATTATGTTTTCATGAATATATGTGAGTTCTTGATCCTATCTTGCAAGTCTATAGTCACCTACTATGTGTTATGATCCGGCAACCCCGAAGTGACAATAATCGGGACCACTCCCGGTGATGACCATAGTTTGAGGAGTTCATGTATTCACTATGTGCTAATGCTTTGTTCCGGTTCTCTATTAAAAGGAGGCCTTAATATCCCTAAGTTTCCAATAGGACCCCGCTGCCACGGGAGGGTAGGACAAAAGATGTCATGCAAGTTCTTTTCCATAAGCACGTATGACTATATACGGAATACATGCCTACATTACATTGATGAATTGGAGCTAGTTCTGTGTCACCCTATGTTATGACTGTTACATGATGAACCGCATCCGGCATAATTATCCATCACTGATCCGGTGCCTACGAGTTTTCCATATACTGGTTTACGCTTATTTACTTTTTCGCTGCTACTGTTACAATCACTACAAAATACCAAAAACATTACTTTTGCTATCTTTACTTTTGTAGCCGCTACCACCACTATCATATTACTTTGCTACTAAACACTTTGCTGCAGATACTAAGTTTCCAGGTGTGGTTGAATTGACAACTCAGCTGTTAATACTTGAGAATATTCTTTGGCTCCCCTTGTGTCGAATCAATAAATTTGGGTTGAATACTTTACCCTCGAAAGCTGTTGTGATCCCCTATACTTGTGGGTTATCAGTCGGGGACGAGCGATGGTCTTTTCCTACCAATCTATCCCCCTAGGAGCATGCGTGTAGTACTTTGCTTCGATAACTAATAGATTTTTGCAATAAGTATGTGAGTTCTTTATGACTAATGTTGAGTCCATGGATTATACGCACTCTCACCCTTCCACCATTGCTAGCCTCTCTAATACCGCGAACCTTTCGCCGGTATCATACACCCACCATATACCTTCCTCAAAAACAGCCACCATACCTACCTATCATGGCATTTCTATATCCATTCCGAGATATATTGCCATGCAACTTCCACCATTTCGTTTACTATGACACGCTCCATCATTGTCATATTGCTTTGCATGATCATGTAGTTGACATTTTAGTTGTGGCAAAGCCACCATTCATAATTCTTTCATATAAGTCACTCATGCATCATTGCTATCCCGGTATACCGCCGAAGGCATTCATATAGAGCCATACTTTGTTCTAGTATCGAATTGTAATCATTGTAGCACCATGATCTTCATGATAGAGAGTCTCCTATGCTATCACTTTCATATACTAGTGGGAATTTTTCATTATAGAACTTGGCTTGTATATTCCAACGATGGGCTTCCTCAAAATGCCCTAGGTCTTCGTGAGCAAAAAGTTGGATGCACACCCACTTAGTTCTTTTGTTGAGCTTTCATATACTTATAGCTCTAGTGCATCCGTTGCATGGCAATCCCTACTCACTCACATTGATATCTATTAATGGGCATCTCCATAGACCGTTGATACGCCTAGTTGATGTGAGACTATCTTTCCCCTTTTTGTCTTCTCCCCAACCACCATTCTATTCCACCTATAGTGCTATGTCCATGGCTCACGCTCATGTATTGTGTGAAGATTCCAAAAGTTTGAGAACACTAAAAGTATGAAACAATTGCTTGGCTTGTCATCGGGGTTGTGCATGATTTAAATACTTTGTGTGGTGAAGATGGAGCATAGCCAGACTATATGATTTTGTAGGGATAACTTTATTTGGCCATGTTATTTTGAAGAGACATAAGTGCTTAGTTAGTATGCTTGAAGTATTATTATTTCTATGTCAATATTGAACTTTTGTCTTGAATCTTTCGGATCTGAATATTCATACCACAATTAAGAAGAATTACATTGAAATTATGCCAAGTAGCATTCCACATCAAAAATTCTGTTTTTATCATTTACCTACTCAAGGACGAGCAGGAATTAAGCTTGGGGATGCTTGATACGTCTCCAAGTATCTATAATTTTTGATTGTTCCATGCTATATTATATCATGATTTGGACATTATTGGGCTTTATTATACACTTTTATATTATTTTTGGGACTAACCTATTAACCGGAGGCCCAGCCCAGAATTGCTGTTTTTTGCCTATTTTAGGGCTCCGTAGAAAAAGAATATCAAACGGAGTCCAAATGAAATGAAACCTTCGGGAACGTGGTTTTTGGAACAAACATGATCCAGAGGACTTGGACCCTACGTCAAGAAAGCAACCAGGAGGGCACGAGGTAGGAGGGCGCACCTACCCCCCCCAGGCGCGCCCTCCACCCTCGAGGGGCCCACGTTGCTCCACCGACGTACCCCTTCCTCCTATATATACCTACGTACCCCCAAACTACCAGATACGGAGCGAAAACCCTAATTCCACCGCCATAACTTTCTGTATCCACGAGATCCCATCTTGGGGCCTTTTTCGGAGCTCCGCCGGAGGGGGTATCAATCACAGAGGGATTCTACATCAGCACCATAGCCTCTCCGATGAAGTGTGAGTAGTTTACTCAGACCCTCGGGTCCATAGTTATTAGCTAGATGGCTTCTTCTCTCTTTTTGGATCTCAATACAAAGTTCTCCCCCTCTCTTGTGGAGATCTATTCGATGTAATCTTCTTTTGCGGTGTGTTTGTTGAGATGATGAATTGTGGGTTTATGATCAAGTTTATCTATGAACAATATTTGAATCTTCTCTGAATTCTTTTATGTATGATTGGTTATCTTTGCAAGTCTCTTCGAATTATCAGTTTGGTTTGACCTACTAGATTGATCTTTCTTGCAATGGGAGAAGTGCTTAGCTTTGGGTTCAATCTTGCGGTGTCCTTTCCCAGTGACAGTAGGGGCAGCAAGGCACGTATTGTATTGTTGCCATCGAGGATAACAAGATGGGGTTTATCATATATGCATGAGTTTATCCCTCTACATCATGTCATCTTGCTTAAGCGTTACTCTGTTCTAACTTAATACTCTATATGCATGCTGGATAGCAGTCGATTTGTGGAGTAATAGTAGTAGATGCAGGCAGGAGTCGGTCTACTTGTCTTGGACGTGATGCCTATATACATGATCATACCTAGATATTCTCATAACTATGCTCAATTCTGTCAATTGCTCAACAGTAATTTGTTCACCCACCGTAATACTTATGCTCTCGAGAGAAGCCTCTAGTGAAACCTATGGCCCCTGGGTCTACTTTCCATCATATTAATCTTCCAATACTTAGTTATTTCCTTTGACATTTATTTTACTTGCATCTTTATCATAAAAATACCAAAAATATTATCTTATCATATCTATCAGATCTCATTCTCGTAGGTGATCGTGAAGGGATTGACAACCCCTTTATCGCGTTGGTTGCGAGGAGTTTATTTGTTTGTGTAGGTGCGAGGGACTCGTGTGTGGCCTCCTACTGGATTGATACCTTGGTTCTCAAAAACTAAGGGAAATACTTACGCTGCTCTGCTGCATCACCCTTTCCTCTTCAAGGGAAAACCAACGGAGTGCTCAAGAGGTAGCAACGAGCTAGTCAAGTAGAGGCATACTAGTGACACTCTGTTTGTCTATATATTCACACATGCACTAAGTTTCCGGTTAATACAATTCTAGCATTAATAATAAACATTTATCATGATATAAGGAAATATAAATAACAACTTTATTATTGCCTCTAGGGCATATTTCCTTCATAACGGCAGCGGAGGAACACGCGCGCCCTCGCCCGAGAGCAGTATCAGGCGGTCTGTGCCATGACCAGACTGCAACCGAAGGAGGACAGGGATGGTGAGGACAGCGATGGTGACGAGCAGATCCGTCTCGATCCGTACTGTTTCTTTGACTGGTACTTCCGCGAGAAGGCCGGGAAGGTCAAGGGCAGCCGTGCATGAACTCCACCATAGCCAAACATGCCAAATTTTGGTAGTCCGATGGCATGTTTAGTGTAGTGTGATGGAGTAGCCGGACGATGCGTGTGCGTCGACATAGTTGCGTGAGTTTGTATGGATTTGAGATATGGTAATTGAGGTGTCCGGATGTGGATTGCATTTTCTAGGAGTGTCCGGTCAGTGCTTGCGGATGCGCCCGAACGCGTTCGTGGGCATTTGAGGGGCCGAATTTGCCAAATCCGACTATAGATGCTCTTACTATTTGCGGAGGGAGAGTTGACCAAGCGCATCTCAGGCGGCCTCGGGTTTCTACAACCCTACACTGGAGGTGGTTAACGACAAGCTGAGTTGTCAAAAAAATATCGTTCTTGGAAGACAAACACACACTCTAAAAGATAGGGCACTAATCTGCGCCGGCACACCGGCCCAACCGTTCGGCCGGTCGCGTCAAGGCCGTTGGATTTGAGCCACGTGGGCCATTGGATCAGGCGGAAAAAAGGTTTGCCCCGCAGCTTCTTCTTCCTCTCGCTGGAATCACATCTCCCACTCAGTGCGCACATCCTCTCCCCTCTGGTGGCTGACCTCATCGCCGGTCCCCACCCCCGTCGTCTGTCCTTGTCGCCGCCTTGACCCATGAAACAGCTGCACCTACAGTTGTAGCTCTCAGCAGCAACGAGTGATGCTCAGGTTGCAGCTCCGCCACCGCCCCTCGCCGCAACCCTGTTGCCATGGCCACGCTCAACCATTCCTTTCTCCTTCATCATCCACGTGCAGATATATTTTGCTTCAACCATGGTTCATTTTTGCTACGACCGGTGACAGGAATCGCTACAACCATTCATGTCAACAGTCACGGCGGCGACCATGATTTGCTTCAACCTTCGTTGGGTTTTGCCGGGAGTAGCAAGACGTGGAACTGGTTGTAGCTTTTCCCGTTGTCGATTGCAGCAAAAAATCGCATGCAGCTCCTATCGGTGACGGCCACAGCTCCGGCGAAGGAGTGACCCCATTGCATCAACGGTGAGGTGCCAGTTCTAGCTTTTTGTCGCCGGGTTGAAGCTTTTCATGTCAACGATTGCAACGTTTCAGTTGTGTACTTGTGGGTTGAAGCTTCCTATAAAGCCAGTTGAAGCTTTTTATAAAACCGGTTGAAGCTTTTTAATTCAACGATTGAAGCTTTCCAAAATGATGGATGTAGATTTTTTTATTTCATAGTGGTGGGTTGAAATTTCTCTACTTCACCGTTTGAAGCATTTTCAAATATGGGTTGAAGCTTTCACATGAACTATTGAAGTTTTTTTAGTTGTACGGGGTCCGTCGAAGCTTTTTCAAACTATAGTTGAAGCTTTCATATGAACAATTGTAGCTTTTTCAGTGCATGGTGTCTTGTTGAAGCTTTATATACCGCTGGTTGAATCTTTCGAATCGAACAGTTGTAGCTTTTTTGGTCGTCGGTTGCAACATCGATGGAGGAGCAAAATGCTTTCAATTTCGTTTGGAAGAAGATGGTTGCAGCAACAGGGAGAGGAGGTCGCGCCGCCATGCTGGTAGCATCTCTGGTGGACGGTTCCCGCAGCTCTCGGATGGCTTATCCATGGCGGCTTTCACTTCGGCTCGCCGGGGAGGAAGGAACCTGCAGCCGTGAGCAGCAGAAAGAAGTGGGCATGGCGCTGACGTTGAAGGTATGGACCTGCGCGGGATTGGGGTTAGCTGGTGGTGAGATCTGAAGGAGGAAGAGGAGGGGCGTGGCCACCCCCATGCGTGGACGCGACTGAGAGAGAATTTAGGAGGAAGAAGGGGATCGGGAGGACGAAGGTAGCGAGGAACAAGGGGGTCGGGAGGAAGAAGAAAAGGCAGGGGCAGGTGGGTCACGCGAGGCGTACCATGGCCTCGATCGCGTGGCTCGCGCGGGACCGGCCGAAAGGTTCGGCCGGTGCGCCGCGTAGAAACGTTTCCCTAAAAGATATCATGTTGAACCAAATAGTAAGGGGAGGGGGTCCATGGCATCATTTGCCCCAAGGTAGTGATGCAGCCGTAGAGTTGTGCAGGATGCCTCATGCATGGGAAAATAGCCAACAACCCTATATCTGCCTCGCTCAGGGGCGGAGCCAGGCCCCGGGCACCTAGGGCCCAGGCCCGGGGTGTGAGAAGTGTTTTAGCCCTATACCTATGCATATTTTGTACTAGGCCTGGGGCGCAGCCCAGCACAGCCTGGGCACACACAAAGCCCGAAGCCTCGTACGAACGCTCCCCTTCCAATCGCCACGAACTGCCGACCTAGAGACAGATCGCACGTACGCACCGCCGCTTGCCCTGCTCGGCGCTGCTGTCCGCCGTCTTCCTCACGACCTCGACTACCCCTCCCCTCCCGTGAGCACTGCACGCCCCCTTCTACCGTTGTCGCCCGGGTCTCAAACGTCATATTGTTGCGATGCAGTTGTGTGCATGTCCCTGCATCCGCAGCGCGCACATGATTCCGCCCCTACTGCTAGCCTCCCCGGCCTAAGCACCGGCCCCTGGTGTTGCTTCTGCAGCCGCCCGGTACTCCATTCTCCAACATTGGTAGGTTTTCTATGCCTAGAATTATCATAAATTGCATTGACATTTACTGTGTATATGTATTGATGGATCTTAAATTGATGAATTTTTTATATCAATTCAATTTCATGTTTTAGAAAATATAGACGATGAAGAAACTGTTTTTTCATCAGTGCTCATAAGTCCTAACATGAGTGTCTATTTTGTTGGATTGTTATACATTGAGTTCATATTCTAGTGCAATTGCCAATTGGGTCATATATTTGTGTGCTTTTCATATGCGGTATTTTTTACGATAGTGAAGAACTTTTGCAGTTTTTATGTGTGATGGTAACTTTCCATGTTGCCGAAAAAAATTTAGGCCCGGGGTTTACATTAATCCTGGCTCCGCCACTGGCCTCGCTTGTGGGGCTTATCCATAGAGATCGCACGATCATGTTGTTGTACAATCACCTTTAACTGTCCATGAGGCCTATTATTAGTCTTTTTGGAAAAATATTGGTTCCTCGTTTGACACAGTGGCTCTCTTGGCATGACTAGTAGACTCAGAAGGAATAATGTGCGAACCAACTTGTGGTTGGATGGTTAGAGAGACTGTGGTATCCCCAGCCCTCCAGGGTTCAAAACCTGGTGCTCGCATTTATTTCTGAATTTATTTCAGGATTTCTGGCGATTCAGTGGGAGGAGATGTTCCCGTCGACGACAAGGCACCTACAGTGACTTCGCAAATCTCAAGATGATATGCCGGCTCAGTCTTTCGGAGGTGCTGATAAAGGTAGGGTGTGCATGTGTGCGTTTATAAGGGTGAGTGTATGCGCGTGTATATGAGCGCTTATGTTTATACTAATGTTCAGAAAAAAGAGAAATAATGTATTTCTCTTCTTCAAACTCCTACTCGATCGTGTTTCTCATAGCCCCACTAGGCCACTACCACCAACACCTGGATTGTCTCTGGTGAACCGCTTGGATGGGCAGAGGGCATCCTCGGAATTGGTTGAAACTTGACGACAAATATACGTGATTTAGAGAATACGAAGCATAGATAAGTGGGCATGCACTTATATGGAAGTCAAAAAGTCATAGAGAACAAGAAAGAAATTAGGCCCTTTGCTTCAGCCCCGGACAGTTCCACCAAGAGATTTTCAATCTCCAGCTGAGGAAAAGAGGCCGATTTTTCTCGCGCAAAAATTGGCCACGCACACATTTGGAAACACGATAACCTAGTTGGTACAAGGAACTTAGGACTAGATATTGAGAAGGGAGTGCGTCCTAAAGTTACATATGAATCAGAGAAAATTTAACCTAGAAACAACCAAGGAGGCAAAGCTCACCGTGGGAGGAGGCTCCTACAACAGACTTGACGGTTCCCTCGGTCCTTTCCGTCATGGTGATGGACTACGGTAAGCTCTGACGAAGGTTGACGAAGCCGACAAGAATCAACCCCAACGGAGACATCCCCCTCCACCAAACGAAGAAATTTGCAGTGGAGAATGTAGATCGAAGGTGGTGGAGTGGAAGGGAAGGAGGAGCCGGGCCCAGGGTATCATAATATAAATTCATCTCACCATAAACGAAACTGCTCTGCGTACGATTATTTTTCGTCGGACAACGATACGACCAGACTGCAAATGATATGGCCCACAAACTGAATCATCTACAATTTGTCTCTAATTGTACATGTTGGACGGGAATTGATCGTACGTATAGCAAAGTTGTAGATGAAAATTTGCTACATATGTACATAAAATTGTATCATAAACATTTAGTAGTTCATATGGAAAAGTAATGCCCATATATGTTGAATCAAGTTATTATCACCTTCTACTTTTCACATTTTAGTGTATAGTTTCAAAATTATTAAAAGCATTTAGAACCTACTATAGTTTGGATGGCTTACAAAGGTAGTTATACCCCCAGTCCACTAGAGATCAAACAATGAATTTTATCTCCCAAAATGAAATATTTTTTACCATAAAACAGCAGGAGAGGCTCCTACTGCATTTCTCATTCCAAATATAATAAGATACAAATATACATATTTACAAGGGACCCTTACTAGTTTGGATAGGGAAAGGAAATATCAAAGCACTAAGCACTACTAAAAAGGATTATGGAAGGTAGGCTACAAAGGTATATATGAAAGGATTGTGGGTCTCCTTGGCTCTATGGGAAAGAAGAGAAAAATCCTCTTTAAATCTTGTTAACAAGGATGTGATGGTGGGTGATATCCACCTGAAATGATTATTATTCCTCTTTCCACAAACTTGAGGAGGCTACCAGGGAAATTTCCATGGACATGGACCTTCCCTAACCATTCTTAGCCTTGCTTACCATTTGAAACCTAGAAGTTGAGTAGTTAAAGTGAATAACCAGGTGAGCCCAACATGATTGACTAAATTGGCATTTAAAGATCACGTGCTCAACTGATTTTTAATATGCACACCAAAAAGCAGGCATTTGATGTCGCTACCAACAATGTAGTGATGTCGTATAAGCATGTTGCAGGTGTTGAGTCTATCAGAGAGTAGTAACCAACCCAAAATTATGATTTGGCTCTCATAATCCACCTGTAAGCTTGGTGAACTTGGACATCTTTGAAGTAGAACATATAGTAATGACTGGATTTAATATCCCTTGATCCCCAAACATAATGTCAAACGTCATGCATGGAATCCTCAGGCCCAACTTGAGCAGTCCGCTATTGCAGGCTACGTACCTCATCATGGAATTGCATGAACAGGGGAAGATGAAACGCCTCTCTGAGTGTCATGACCCCCTACAAAATCCTTGACCAATACATCATCATTAATGGCAAAGGAGAAAGCGCGTTGAGACACTGAAAGAAGACCTTAAATTTTCGATGGAGAAGATATTAATGTCATATGCTCATGGCGGTTCTATCAATCTAAAAACTCCACAACTAACTTCCCCTTTTACTTTCTCTCTCCTTTCCTGCTTCGATTCGAGAGTTGTGACGGACGCTTCCACTCCTCTCCTTCTCTTTTCTAACGGCTTTGGATTAGAAGCGGCGGCCAAGCCGCGTGTAGTCTATGAGGTTAGCTGACCCCACATACCCCACATCTTTTCTATAAACACCTCTTTGGTTTTCTAAAATTTACGACAAATCCTTACAACTTAAAAAGATTGACCCACAACTTATTAATGACCCCATTGATTTTTTTGTTGGCGGTTTTATCAATCTAAAAACTCTACAACTAACTTTTCCCTTCACTTTCTCTCTCCTTTCCTGTTTCGATTTGAGAGTTGTGAGGGACGCTTCCACTCCTCTCCTTCTCTTCTCTTCTCTAACGGCTTTGGATTAGAAGCAGTGGCCAAGCCGCGCTTAGTCTACGAGGTTAGCTGACCCCACATACCCCACATCTTTTCTATAAACACCCCTTTGGTTTTCTAAAATTTACAACAAGTCCTTATAACTTAAGATTGACCCACAACTTATTAATGACCCCATAGGTTTTTTTGTTGGTGGTTTTATCAATCTAAAAACTCTACAACTAACTTTTCCCTTCACTTTCTCTCTCCTTTCCTGTTTCGATTTGAGAGTTGTGAGGGACGCTTCCACTCTTCTCCTTCTCTTCTCTTCTATACCGGCTTTGGATTAGAAGCACCGGCCAAGCTGCGTTTAGTCTATGAGGTTAGATGACCCCACACACCCCACATCTTTTCTATAAACACCCCTTTAGTTTTCTAAAATGTATGACAAGTTCTTACAACTTAAGATGATTGACCCACAACTTATTAGTGACCCTATAGGGTTTTATCTGCTGGCGCCGCCACTGATTAGGAGGTCGGCTTGCTGTTGTATATAGTAGGTTTAGGATTAGATCTAGTTTAGAGTCTATCCACGGGGCGTCTCTCGCTATGCCACGATAGAGCTTCATATTGACGCTCTCCAGCAACGTCTGGAGGTTGCCTGCTCCCTCTTGATTGCTCTTCATGGAGGATGGCGGCTGCCAAAGGCTGATCTGATGTTCTCTGAATACGCTTGGTGAAAGGCTGGATCGTGCAGCCGTGGGCCTCATTCCTCTTTTCTCTTGCCATCGAGAGGAAGGAAGGGATGGAAGGGGCAAAGTTGTGTCATACCCATTTGGGTCCGGAGTTCCACCGGAAGAAGAAGCGGGCCTAGAGGTTCATCGTCATCTTCTCCTCCTCGTTCCATTGACCTTCAATGTGGATCCACAATGCACTCTGTATTTTCAAAAACAACTCAAAACACAATTTGAAATAACACCATCAAGCCCTTTCTTTCCTTCCCACGTGTCGGTCGTCAGTTTGTCACACTCAAAAGCTGTTCGGCAATCCACCAGCTCCCTAGAATTTAAAGATCTGCGAAATACCTATTTGCTCACTTCATAATTTTAAACTGCAGCTTCACCTACTTTAAGATTGAAGCGGTAGAGCGGGGGACTCCGAACAGGCCCTCACCCTCACACTCACACTCACACCTGCCCACAGCACAACCCGTTTCACTTCAGGCCGCATCGCCGAGCGGTCTCCGGACGCGGTCGGGCAAATGACGCCCGTGCCCAGGCCTCACGGCGCACCTCCACGCCCACCCCGGGGCCTGACCCGTCATTTCCCACGCCACCCGTTTTTAGGAATCATTCCCCGGTACGATACCCCCGCAGAAAGGCAGAGCTCCCCCCTCCCCAAAAAAAGCGAGACGACGGGACGAGACGGCGCGAGCGAGACAGACAGACAGGAGGCCGAAGCCGGGGCCGCGCCACCCCCCAACCCCAGCGAACACGACGCGACGAGGCGGCGGCGGCGAAGGCGTACCCGCCGTCCGCGTGCCCGGATTCGGGCCTCATCCGCTCGGCCCGGCCATGTCCACCAAGAGGTAACGCGGTTCCCCCGATTCGATTGTGTGCGCGCCCTGTCTCGCGCGGTTCTAAGCGTGGATTCGGTAGCGGTAGGGATTCGCGTGCGGCGGTGTCGCGTGCTGGCTTCCCGCAGGGGGTGCCGCTGAGCCCTGGATGGATTGAGCTGCGTCGAGCTTGCCTGGGTCTTCGTTTCGAGAATTTTGCCTGGGGCTTAGGATTTGGGGGTAGCCGGAGGTGAGGACACGCGTTTCGTGCTTAGTATTGGGGGTTGAGCTTGGCGCCGAGATGTTCCTCCGCGGTAGAGGCGCCCACGGGAGTAAGTAAGCTGATGTAATGTGATGCGCTTTGACACGATGCGAGATTTTAACTCCCCGGAGCTTCGATTGTGCCTCCATTCCTGTCGTTGCGTTACCATGTTCACATCCTCCATCTGTAGCGCTCTTTGTCCCGCCGCTTTGGGTGTGGTGGGAAAGCCTACCTAGAGTCCAGTTACTTCTTGTTTGTTAGCAGCTGATGGTATCGATGATAGTATTACGATTCTGCACGATTTAGGGTTTCAGATGGTACCCATTGGGAAAAATGTTTTTGGATTGTTATATATGCTGTTATCTGTGTAGATTGAATTCGAAGAACTGATTTCAGTTCGATTCGATTGTGGTGTATATGTTACCTCTTGGTTCTACAATCACAAGATTATTCTTGGGGACGGGTTCCGAGGATTTAACAAATCATTTTTTGTGGGTTTGCGACTGAAAGTTCAATTAACCTTGCTGTATGTTGTGCATACTTAGTGGTGGGTGAATACTGATGTTGACGCGGGAAATGTAGTGGGAAGTTCTTCAAAATCAATGGTGATGATGTCTTTGATTAATAATAGTGACATCCTTTTTGTAAGTATGCTGAAAGCAACGAGCGTACAAATTTGGAGCACAGAAGGAACTTAGGTAGAGCGATAAGTACTCCCTCTGTTCCATATTAGTTGTCGCTGAAACGAATGTATCTAGACGTATGTCAGTGCTAGATACATCTGTTTGAGCGACAACAAATATGGAGTGGAGGGAGTATGTGTTTGCATAGCTAGGGCCTATGCTCCTTAGATGCAAATTTCTTCACGAACTACTCCCTCCGTTCCAAATTAGTTGACTTGAATTTGTCTAAATACGGATGTATCTATACTTTGTTTAGTGTCTAGATACATCCGTGTCTAGATAAATATGGGTCAAGTAATTTGAAACGGAGGGAGTATATTCTTATTACGCTCTCCATTTAACTTGTAAGGAGTATTCTCCTGGAACCCTGTTCTCTTGTCCTGTATAGCAAATACTTACTGCTGTTAACAGAAAAGGTAAAAACTATATGAAGTGTGAAAAAAGGGGAAACAGAGATTTAACCTAATCTTAGCCTCTCTCGTGAGACATAACTTCAAATTCTTAACTAAGTTATCTATCTAAGCATTAACTGCTGCAGCATTCTTTACCATCAGTTTACATTTTGCTTAGAGAAGCAATATTGGGCAGGAGATTGCTCCCGAAATTCCATTTTTTTCTACTGTCAGATTATTTCCTTCCTGAGATGGAACTAACAATTTGATAGTTAGCTTACATGTCTTTTTGTTCTGACTGATCTCCTTCAGGGTTCTTTGCAAGTTCTTCATGCATGGTGCTTGCTTGAAAGGAGAGTATTGTGAGTTCTCCCACGACTGGAGTGACCAAGCAAATAATGTAACGTGTTTCTATGGATGCGGATCTAGTTTCGTTGCCAGACTTCACAATGCATATCTTGTAGCGTTCCTTACTATGATGCTTGTTTGTGCAGGTTTGCACGTTTTACCAGAGAGGCTCATGCTCTTATGGTAACCGTTGCAGATATGACCATGTCAAGGTTTCTCGTAACAACCCAGTGCCTCCACTACCATCATCAAGTATCGCAACACGTAATTCCCCAGTTCGCCCGCCACCATCATCAAGTACTGCGACACATGTTGCATCTACATCTCCACAACTTTTAAGTTCTGGACGTCCTCTTCACTTGGGACACCAAACAAATTCAAGCAACCAACGGCAACAGATATCTATGGATAAGCTGGCAGTTTCTGAAAGTAAGCCTGCATGGAGGAATGAGGTCCAACTTGACAGTGTATCAGAGGATGGGATTGGCTGGTCATCCATTCAAACTGCGCAAAACCAAACTTCCATGAAACTTGCTGATATGCCAATTTGTTCTTTTGCTGCTGGTGGTAACTGCCCGTATGGGGAAGAGTGCCCTCACATGCATGGGGATTTGTGTGCGTTCTGTGGGAAAATGTGCTTGCATCCTTATCGTCCTGATGAGAGGCAGGAGCATATCAAGCTATGTGAAAAAAACCACAAGCGTCTTGAGGCTTTGAAACGTAGCCAAGAAATAGAATGCAGTGTCTGCTTGGACCGTGTGCTCTCAAAGCCTACTGCTGCTGAAAGGAAATTCGGACTATTATCTGAATGTGATCATCCCTTCTGTATTTCATGCATAAGAAATTGGCGTGGCAACTCTCCTACATCTGGTATGGATGTGAACTCAGCACTGAGAGCTTGCCCAATATGCCGCAAACTTTCGTACTATGTCATTCCAAGTGTTCTTTGGTACTTCTCGAAAGAGGAAAAGTTGGAGATCACTGAAAACTACAAAGCAAAGCTCAAGTAAGATAGGCTTGTCCTGTTTTGTGGTCTTGTGCCCCAGCTTATATAAGTAAAACTAGAATGCTACAAATATTTCAGTCATTGAACTCATCCATACTTAGATGAATGAGCCGTATCAATTTACTACAAATGGCACTTCTAGTTATCTTGCCTCACGTGTTCTTATTTCCTTCTCTTTTGAATATTCAAGCCGATATGTTTCATGGAAGTGATTTAACATGAACATACTATGCTCCTTAGTACTTGATTATCATTCTACTGTCTGACCTACAAGTATACCATTGCAGGTCAATAGATTGCAAGTACTTTGATTTCGGAACGGGCACTTGCCCCTTCGGGACAAGCTGTTTCTACAAGGTGACATACTTCTTACATTCTATAAACATGTGAATACACATCTGCCTGCCCTATCCATATAGTTTGAGTTCACTACCAGGCCAGCTCCATCCCATCGCTGTTGGCAGTAACTCGTTTATTCGGAACACTGGTAGCTAATAATAACCCTCTCCTCTGTCTGTTGTTCTATCTGAAACAACCCAATTTACTTTGTTTTGATTCCAAGAGTCTTTTGTGTCCTCTCTAGTATTATCATCAGTTATGCACTCCTCAGTTACCACTGCTTAATAGTCCTTGTTAGTTATTTGGTGGATAAAGATTGGAATGTGTAGACCATGGTTGGAGTTTATGTTATGTTCAAGTTTGCATGTGTTGTAGGGGATATGATATTTGATTTCTTGCCGATTATTTTCCTAGATAGCTTCATTTAGTGTAGAAACTGTGGATATGATTGTTGTAGCTTGCAATGTTAATTGATCGGTCTTTCCTCTTATTTGTCTTCTATTTTTGACTCAATCTTGTATCGTTTATGTTTTGCAGCATGCTTACAGAGATGGCCGCTTGGAAGAAGTCGTACTGCGACATCTTGATTGTGATGATGGAAGTACACTTATTGCTAAGAACATTAGGTGTGTGTTATCTATCTGTTTTATGCAGTCTGCATATTTTACTTCTCCTTATTTTTCTCCTGTATTGCTGTCACATTCTAGGTTGTCAGACTTCCTCGGCCGGTTGCATCTTTAGGGACCTGCTGCATATATATCGAATGTAAGTTCTTTTGGGGGGTATGCAACCAACTCAATTATACTATTTTGGTGAAGTCACGTGCAAGTAATGCCCATTTTCCATCGTTATTGTCATTTATTTGCTGTTGTGGGAGATAGTCATGCTGCTGTTCCACTGTTGGAAAAGGCAACACCTAGGAGGCACTTAGGCACGCTTGAGCGCTAGGCAATGACAAAATGCCTTGCCTAGGGCATAAGCGAAACTCTAGCCATGGCAAGTAAGAAATTGTCCACTCGAGTGAAAAATCGTGTCATACTGCACTGACAGACCAAATTGGCCATATTCCAATTGCAATAGCTGGTAGTTTACTCACATATATTCTCCAAATCGATATCGATAATATCCCAAATACAACATGGTAGTCAAAATTGTACGTCTGCCTAAGGTTGCGCCTAGGGTGCTTAAGCACCACCTAGGCGCTAGGCGAAGGTCAACCGCCTTGCTTACGCCTAGCGCTTTTTCCAACCTTCCACTGATCAATTTCAGTGCTTGGAGTTATGTTCGTATTTCCACTGGCTGAATTGATTTTATCGAACTTGTGCAATCACGACCCCTGACATTCACTAACAGCACTGCATCCATTCTTCTCTTATTTTTTTGTTGTTTTATTTCTACCAAACTACTCTTATAATCAGTTGACTAGAACAATGTCCATGCGTTGCAACGGGATATAAATATTCTAGTAAGTTAGCTTGTGATTTACCTGTCAATAATAATGCGATTGTGTAAATAAATGTTCATCGAATTCTGACCGTGAATTACCTTATATTTCAATTAGAAGTTTGGTAAGTAAATTAAAGTGAAATTGCTTCAGAAGGTAAGTAATTAAAGTGATTGATTATCATATACATGAAAGGTTGGACGAAGAGATGGTGTGAAGAAAGGTGAAATGGTAACATTACGTACTTTTTAAGTAGTAGAGTTAAAGTGAACTGGAAAATTTGCATCCAGGCATCAATCATTCTGAGATTTCGCTGTCTACCAAATATTTGCAGTATTCCGAAGACATCAGTTTAAATCGAGGCATCTTGGAAAACTGCTGCTTTATCTCCAATTTATTGGTGGTTGCTTTGTCGCCAAACATACAAAGGCAATCCTTTTGTGCTGAAAAAGCTATCATTCCTGTCTCATGCATAAACTCTTACATAACCATTTGTGCCTAACTTCAGCACTGCTCGCTAATGCAGAAAATTCGAAGTTCGCTGCCGGATACCTGGATGACCTTGTAGCACTATTGACCAGTGAAACAATGGAAAAGAAGTTATGCCGCGAGTATGCTTGAAAAGTGAAAAGAAAAAATTACAATAATTAGAACTGCTGAAACGCCTTTCTGTATGCACTTTGTGTTGCTTCCTGGGTGGTCACCAGTGATTCGGTAGAACGTTACCTGGCCATTGTGCGAACGACCGGTGTGTAATACTCATTTCCAAACTGCCATTCCCCTGTTGAGGAAGGCTACCGCACCACCAACTGGTGAACTGAGACCGTTTGGTTGGTTGTATAACGTGTACGCTGGAGGAAAAAGGAAAAGAATTCAAAGAATATGCTTCATACTTGATGATATGAAGTTTGATTGGTCAGATGCTTGCCCATGAAATTTGGTTGGTCATGCAATTTTATTAGTTTTTTTAGCTCATGATATAAGACCAACAATTCCGCTAGCTCCACCATATTTTTGTAATGTGAATTTTGCATTTTCTTGTGTAACGCAAGGGATCTTGGACCAGATGCTCCTGATCTTGGTCATGGAACAAAAAACTGTCCATTCTCAGCATACGACGTCCTCCCTGAAGGCTGCGTAACGCCTACCAATCCCATCCCAAGCAAGGCGTAACAGTGAGGTATAACGCCTAGCAATCCCATCCCAAGCAAGGCGTAACAGTGAGGTATATCAGTATATGTATATGTCGTGCGCCATAACGATGGAGCTCAAGCAGCTTCAAAATAAACTATCCGCCTGTGTTTTTTGCCTCCCCTTCCTGTTTTACTGCTCTGGCAATTCACCACCACTAAGGCTGGTCATAGTGGAGAGTATGTTACTAGTCTATATTACCATCTTCATAGTGGGCAGTCTCATATATGTGGTAACATATGTCTTTATTCATTACTTTGTAGACTCATTTTGTATTTGGGAAACGCTATGTGATGGTAATATATTATGTTATTCTATTTGTCTCTCTCATTAACTACGTGCCATCTCACTATTTTTGCTTATGTGGCATCTATGTTACTACCTATATTAGAGCATCTCTAATAGATTGTATGTTAGTCTTGTTGGTAAAATGTCCATGTCATCAACCAACAAGCTATCATACAACCACTTCAATAAATTATACTCCCTTTGTTTCTTTTTAGTCTGCATATAAGATTTAGTCAAAGTCAAACTGTGTAAAGTTTGACCAACTTTGTTGGAAAAAATAATCAACATCTACAATACTAAACCTATATGGTATGAAAATTAATTGCATGATGCATCTAACAACATTGATTTCATATTGTGAATCTTGATTTTTTTTTATAAACTTAGTCAAAGTTGACAAAGTTTGACTTTGATCAAAGTTTATATGCAGACCAAAAAGAAACGGATGGAGTATGTAAGCTATCCAATAGATGATGAGAAAATAAATGTGGTTGCTCTCTATTTCACCTTGGAGCTTGTGTAAAGGTTGTTGGTTATTTTAAATACAACTTTGCTCTCTCTCTCTCTCCATATTTATTACATGTCACATCATCACTATGTCCTAGGTGACAAATTTACCAACATCTATCTTACAGCCGTTGGAGATGCCCTTGCTGACCAGCCTAAGGCTAGCCGGACCTATCGTCTTCGTCAACGCACCCTTCGCCAACCGAGCAACACCCCGTGCACTGTAGTCCTTTCCAGAACCACGTTGGTGTAACTGAAATTGAACCCCATCTTACTTTCGAGGGGCAATGACAGTAGTTCTGCCTTTTCATATTAGACTAGTAAGATGCCCGTGCTATGCTGCTACGGAATCACAAATGATCGGGTAGGAATTCTTTACTAATAAGTATCAGGAGCCTATTGAACAATAAAAGGTACGGTGTACCAAGACATCAATCAAAGTGATGTTATATTGTTGATAAGTACACGCCGAGCAAAATCTAACATATGTTTTCCGACCAATGAACCCCCTCGCCCAAGCCAACCGTTTTATTCTAATTTGAGCAGTGCTATGCAAACGACGGTCTGCGGACGATGTTTGAACGACAAGCCTTTCACGCCGTTCATTCATGGCAACAAACGGGCGCCAACCACACGATGGGCCATCGTGCAGTGATCGTCCATGCAATTCATCGTGTGTAGAGCAGTTCCGTTCTAATTTTCACCTTGCAGAAGACTTGGTGTTCTCCCTACCCAACTTTCTACATGCTGTCCCATATTGAGGAGGACAGAGAGCATGCAACAATAAAAAAATTGTCCACACACATTTGGCAATTGCGATGACCCCAACCAGCTTTTTGTTAACACATGATCTATCTCTAGTCCAAACCCCATTAACCGCTACAAGAATCTGCATATGCCACCATGAAGAGAAGTAATATTGTAGACCCATTCATGCTTAGTTACATACCTTGGGCATCTATGAGGCCTTGGAATCATTCAGCAAACATAGAACTTGTCAAAGTGCATTACTATCAGGATTTAAAATAGAGACCATCCACCTAAAAACGGGTAGTAAAGCGAAAATTCGAATCTGAGCCCGAGCTCATCTGCACCTGCGCTCATGAAAAAAATCAAAATAAATACTAGAAAAATTCAAAAAATTCCAAAAAAAAATTAGGGTGGTAGACAATTTGATGCGTGAGGTACGCTCCAATTTTCAAACATTTGGACTTCTGTGCAGCTCTCAGCAAAAAAGACAAATCGGAGGTCTGTAAAAATGTGTACTGTTCATATACTGTTCTGGTCTGATTTGTCTTTTTTGCTGAGAGCTGCACAGAAGTCCAAATGTTTTGAAAATTGGAGCGTACCTCACGCATCAAATTGTCTACCACAATAATTTTTTTTGGAATTTTTTGAATTTTTCTAAAAATTTTATGAATTTTTTTTGACCGGGTGCAGATGCACCGGGCACCAAAACGCCGCTCTCGTAGTAAAGCAGCAACTCTGAACTATTGAAACACTAATTTACAAATTTTTAAAGCTCACCTTCCAGATAATTCGAATAACCTGAGGATATAATTACTCGTGCATGAGCTTTGACATGGTTAAGCATGTTGAGCATACAACTTCCTCTAATGGTACTGTGCAAATTTACACTTCTATTATCCGAAACTTTGTGTATATGCAACTTACCGTATTTCCCTGATTCTAGCCCATGCAGAATTCTCTGAGCAGACTGTTAAGCCTCTTAAACAATCTTTTTCCCTGTCTCGCATCAGGTAATTGGCCCAAGTGATTATAAATTATTAAGCTAACGATTAGTCTATCGACTAAGCAATATTGGGAATGAAATTATATCAACAGTTTCAGACCCGAAGTTGAGCAAATAAGCAAATCACATAAGCAATATTGAGGATGAAACATATGTGCGTGCACCTCCCGACGGATGGAATCACATCGGTGAAGTGTGGAGGTAGAACACAGCAGCATTGGCAGGGACAACACAGTGCACTGTGCCAGTGTTATTGCACTACCACTTGCAGCACGTATCCCTGGAAGCGAAGAATTAATACGGAGCGGCCTCGTCATGGCAATATGTACAGTTCAGAGCTTGCAAATGCTCGTCGGAATAAACACGGGATACCCTTTGTCTCCCGCAGACGCCGTTGTTGTCCGTCACCAGGACCGCAGCTCGTCGTCCTTGGCAACGGCAGCCTGGACATCCTACCGGGGTGGCCCGGAGTGCAGTCCTGGGCGACACGGCCATCTTTCCCGGTGGGATATCACTGAGGGAGAAGCCTATTAGATTTAGGAGTAAATTTGATACTCTCTTCGATCCAAATTATTTGCTGCACACCTAGTTCAATTCAGTACTAAAGTTATACTAAATGCGCATCAATTAATTTGGACTGAAAGAATACTATATGCCACTACAAATTTTCAGGCTTTGAGAATTGATATCACTATTTTGAGTATTTTTCATATTTTAAAACATGCAACTACAAAGTTTTAGGCTTTCAAATATGCCATTGTATACCGATTGAGGCCATTAGGGGACAATAAGGAATCCTTAAAAAAAGACAAAAGGCCTCCTTTGGTTTAGAGGAATTTCATAGAAATTCTAGAGGATAGGATTCTTATAGGATTTTTTTCCTTTAGAGCCCTTTGATTCATAGGAATGGATTTCTATTCCTACATACGATTGGTTTCTATCCTCCACATTTCATAGGAAAATAAAAAAGAGCCTAGACTCAATGGAAAAATTCCTTTGGTGTTAACCAAATGACATTTTGTTTCCTATTCCTATTCATAGGATTTGAGATACATGTCATCTCATTTTCTATAAGATTTCTATTTCTATGATAATCCTATCCTATGAATCAAACAAAGTATTTAGGAGATGCAGGGACGGAAAATGCCCCTTGGACGTTCGCTCGCTGCCCATTGGGACGTTCAAGGGTGGCTTAGGACGGCAAGCAGGGTTGCCTGGTGCATGGGGAGCGGACGCTAGCGCCAGAAGGTCTGGAACGCCCCCAATGGATTTCCTCTCATTTCGTCCCAATCACTACTCCCGGTCGCCGACTGCCGACTCCTCCGCTGCTCCCGACCGCTGCCTGCTATGCCTCCGCTGCGCTGCTGCCGGCCGTCCCCTCCGAGTTGCTCCCGACCTCTATCTGTCATGCTCCCGACTGCTGTCTGTCATGGCTCGATCGATCTCCATCTCCCGAGCGCCCGGCGCTGCTCCCGCTCAGCACGTGGTTCACGCCGACGAGGTGGAACCGGAGTGCCCATCGGCACTGCCTCTCGGCCACCACGACATCCGTGCCGGGATCATCTTCCCCGACCCCGATGACCGCCGCCGCACACGAGGCTCCTCCCACGGCAACGATTCCGGCCGACATCGGGTCCGCGATGACGCAAGAAGTGCGTCCCCGCCACAAGCACCTCCTCCCGTGAGCCGTGTTGGCTGAATTGTGTCATCTCCTTTGACTCTCCGTCCATCGTCGTGTTTCGTTCTCCTTCTCCGACAGTTTGCACGGCCAGATCCAGAAGGAGTGATGTTACAGGGGAGATCTTAAGCCAAATCCGATTTACTACGTGATGCTCACCCAACTCAACTCCAACGTGGTCGCAGGGAAAGAAGAGGGGAGGGGCCGGCGGCGAGGAAACTTGGAGAGGTTCTAGAATAATCGATCTCATGAGAGAAACCTCTAGAATAGAGTTATTTATCCAAAGCCATCACATTTGAGGCTAGGGTAACAACTTAGTACTACATTTGTGCCAGGGCACAAAAATCCACCGAAATTGCGCCTAATCTGTAACGCGGAGCACTGATGCTCAGATTTGGTCGCAGAAATAGCGGATCTGACCAGTGGGACCAACCTGTCAGGCCGATGTGGCATGCCTACATGGATAAATTTGCTGAGGTGGCCGAAGGCCCCATCTGTCAGCCTCTCTCTGATTCCCCCCTTTCCCCCAGGCACCTTCTTCTCCACCAACACGACACAACCAGCCAAATCCGCCGCCGCCGCTGGAGACTTACCCCGGCGAGCCACCCCACCCCGACGAGCCTCCTCGCTGCCCCAGCCACTGGCCCGCGTGGATCCAACCCCAGACACACCCCCAGCCCTTTGTTTCACCTGGATCCGGCGAGGATCCACCCTATCGCCCAAATTGTAGTGGATCTCGTCGGAGCTCAGAGTGCGGCAGCTAAACCTTGCGCGAGACTACGGGTTGGATGCCATATAGAGCTTCATGAGGAAGCGGAGGATCCGAGGAAGGTAGGGGGAGGCTGGGATACGCCAGAGTGGAAGATAGTGCAGCGGCGCTCGTCACCGGAGACGGTGAAGAAAGAGCCTGTGCCGGCGATTCCGGGTACTTTTCTGCTGATTTCTTAGCAAGGGGGGATTGGGGACGAGGGAGGGACCTCATGGAAAGAATGGAGGAGGTAGGGACACATTACAGAAAGAGATTGATGCCTCGTGGTCGTCTTCCCCGAGTCCGGTCACTGCGAAGCTAGTAATCCCGTACAAACCAGAGAGCCCCTACCTGATTCGCTCCTCCACAAGTAGTTTTTCTTTTAGAATAATACATCCAGAAGAAGTAGTTGGGGGGCTGACAGCGGGACCCGACATCCAACTCAGCTATTTGAACACGTAGACATGCCACATAGGCCTGACAGGTGGGTCCAATTTGTCAGTTTTGCTGTTTTCGGAAGCTTATCACACAATCAGTGCTCTCCGTTAGTCGTTAGACGCAAAGTTGGTGGTCTTTTGTGCCCTGCCTTGAATGTGGTATCAAGTTGTTACCCTAGCCCCAACTGTGGTGGTTTTCGGTAAATAACTCTCCAGTATCCTGTTTTGGTCGTTGGCTCTGTACAACATGCCTCGGTCTCAATCTCAGCCGTAGATTCAAGATCGGACGGTATATACGGCCCGAAGGCAGGCACACCATCACCACCAACTCGCTTTTTTATAGGAGTAGAGAAGAGGTAAAATGGGCCGAGGTTCCGAGGTATCGTAGAGTTTCAAACACCCACAACAATACACTCTCAGAACTAGAAAAACATAAGGCTGCGCTTGGATTAGGTGTAAAATAATACGGAGGTGTTGTGTTTACAGGTGTAACTTACCGGCCAATGAGCAATTGCCACAAACAACTTAGATGGGAAGAGTTTTTCCCCGAAACTAAGGACCCCTCCCTCTGGCAGCGGCGATTAGGGTTTCGACGTGGAACACGACGGCGCTCGCTGATCTCGTCGGCGAGGCGCGCGGGGCTTGGATCGGGCGCGATGGCATCATCTCAGCCTGTTGACGCCAACCAGAAGGATGGGGGGGAAGGGCTCCCCTCGGTCAGCAAGAACACATCTGGAAGAGGCACTGGGGAAGCTTGGATATCTCTGAAGAAGAAGCCATGCCTCTGGTTCTGGATGATCGTGTGGAAGGAGGCCCGGCGAAGTGGTTGCTGGCAGGCAAGATCTTGCACCGTAATCTGTACCATATCCAGACGATCACTAACGCCCTTTGCCCGGCTTGGGGCAACCCAAGGGGACTACAGTTCCGATCTGCTGGTCCTAACATGTTTGTGGCTGAGTTTGAGAATCAACGAGATAGAGATCGAATTTGGAGTGGATCACCGTGGCACCTGAACAAAAACATTGTGATTTCTAGCGGAGTTTGAAGATTGTATGAGGCCGGATGAATTGAAATTTGACAAGCTCCAAGTGTGGGCTAGGGTTTTAAACCTCCCATACAATCTTCGTGATGATGCATGGGCTGGACCTATTGCTAGACAGATTGACCCCAAGGCGCAGCTAGCAAAGTTTGATCACATTGGGGGCTATCTGCGGGCTAGGGTTACCATTGAAGTGGACAAGCCTCTGAGAAGGTGGGTATTAATTGACTCAGCCAGGAGGAAGAAGGTTGATCCCTATGATACTCAGTAAGAGCAAATCCCTTACTTTTGTTTCTCCTGCGGCCGCCTTGGACACTCGGAGCTGCACTGCCCTACACCGGGGACCCTAGATGCAAACGGCGACTTGCCGTTCGGGGCCCAGCTAAGGGCTGCCGACGAGTCCAAAAAACCAGCCACTAGTTACAACTCTTCCCGGAGCCAGAATTCAGAGCAGAGCAGCAAGAACAATACTAGGAATTCTTGCTCTAGGGAAGACGCAGGGGTAGAGGTAAATTCATCTGTGAAGAACAGACAGCAGTATAAGAGGAAGGAGGGGCCGAATCCAGTCTACATACCAAAACAGCAGCTCCTCCTTACTTCGGGCCAGGACGAACACAACAAGGATTCAGAAGACCCAACCACATCTGATGGAAAACTGGACGACAAGGAGGGGGATGGGAGAGAGTTTGCACGTGATCCAAAGAAGAAGAAGCCTACACCTGAAAATTCAGCAAAGACCGCGGCGCGGTCCTGCCCGTCCCAATGAGATGCATGAGTTGGAACTGCCGGGGGCTTGGGAACCCCGAGGAAGTTCGAGAGCTTCACAGTTTAGTGAAGCAAGAAGGACCCTCTCTTCTCTTCGTCATGGAGACAAATATTAGAGGCAAGCGTGTTGAATTTCTGAAATATGGACTAGGTTTCAGTGGCTACTATGCAGTCGACAGTGAAGGGTTGAGTGGAGGTATTGGTCTGTTCTGGACAAAGGATGTTTCAGTTGAGCTGAAGAATTTTAGTATCAGTCATATTGACGTGATGGTGAAGGACTTGAATCAAAACTCTATGGAGTGGCGATTCACAGGATTTTATGGCGCTCCCAGAGTGGAAAACAGACATCATAGTTGGCGCTTTCTGCGCACCTTATTCGGTATTCCACACTCGGCGTGGCTGTGCATGGGGGACTTCAACGAGATGCTTTTCGCATCAGAACACTTCAGTAGAACACCCAGGCCGGAGGGGCAGATGCGAGCTTTTCGGGAGGTTGTAGATGACTGTATGTTACAAGACATTGGATGGTCAGGCTGTGCGTACACATGGGATAACAGGCAAGCAGGCCTGTCCAATGTCAAAGCAAGGCTGGATAGAGCCTTTGCAAATGAGGAGTTTGGGCAACATTATGAGTATATCCGAGTGAAGCATCTTGTGGCATGTGAATCGGATCACTGTTTTGTTGTAGCGGATGTGCAAGCTTCTCTGCCGGGTAGATCTCAGCATACACGGCAGTTTAGATATGAAAATGTTTGGCAAACACACAGGGATTATGATCAGCTTGTGTCAGAAACATGGCGTGGTCATGCTCGTGCCCCGGGACTGCAAGGTATATCAGATTCACTTGATCTTCTCAGGCACACTCTTGGTCCATGGGGAGCAAAGGAGTTCGGGTGCCTCACACGTACGGTGAGACAGCTTCAGAAAAAGTTGAATAAGCTCCGGAGTGAGTCTGTTGGACATGGCCCGACAGATGAAGAGAAACGTACGGTCACAAAACTCCGGGAGGCTATGCATCAGGAAGAGATATGGATGAAACAACACTCGCGTGTCCGTTGGTTACGCGAAGGAGATCGCAATACATCCTACTTTCAAGCACAAGCAGCAGTGCGAAAACGCATAAATAGAATTGCCCATCTCAGGCGCCAGGACGGCTCGGTTTGTGCAACAGAAAGAGAGGATAAGGAGGAAGTGCAAGCTTTTTACTAGAACTTGTATGAGTCCCAAGGTTTTTATGATGTTAATAATTTGTTGAACTTTGTTCCGGTGAAAGTAACACATGCTATGAATGATCTTTTGAATAAACCATATGATGCAACCGAGGTGAGGGAGGCTCTATTCCAAATGGCGGCCTCCAAAGCCCCGGGCATTGATGGGTTTACGACGGGTTTTTATCAACGTCACTGGAGTGTTATCCAGGAGGACGTGACACGAGCAGTTTTGGATTTTTTGAATGGGGGTGACATGCCTACCGGACTTAACGACACTTCGATCACTCTTATTCCCAAGTTACGGCATCCACAGACAATTCTCCAATACCGCCCTATAGCTCTCTGTCCAGTTCTGTATAAGATTGTTGCCAAGGCAATCACTAATCGCATGTGGAGTATTATGGATGAAATTATTAGTGAAGAACAGAGTGCCTTTGTTCCTGGACGCTTGATCACCGACAATGTGTTAGTTGCATACGAAACTGTGCACACAATGAAGGGAGGAAGAAGGGGAAGAATTATTCCAGCGCTGTCAAGCTTGACATGATGAAAGCGTACGATAGAGTCGAATGGCACTACCTGGAGGCCATCATGTTGAGATTGGGTTTCTCTATGAGTTTTACTAGACTCATTATGAAGTGTGTATCTTCTGTCAGATTCTCGATTCGGGTCAATGGAGAGCTTCTTCCTTTTTTCACCCCTTCGAAAGGTTTGCGGCAGGGAGATCCCGTATCACCATATTTATTTCTAGTTTGTGCAAAGGGCTTATCTTCTTTGATCAAGTCATATGATGGGGGATATATTGACAGGGGGATCAGAGCTAGCTTCATATCACCTTGGGTCAGTCATTTATTGTTTGCAGATGACAGTCTTATATTCATCAGTGCAAGTGGACAAAGTGCGGACAGATTGAATACGATTCTGGAGATGTATGGCAATGCCTCCGGACAGAGGGTTAATAGAGACAAAAGTGCTATTTACTTCAGTACAAACACCCCTGATTCGGTGCGGCAAACAATCAAGGCGATGCTGGACATTCAGGTTGAGGCCTTTAGCGAGAGGTACCTGGGTCTTCCTACTGTTGTGGGGCGCATCACAAGTGAAACTTTCGACCACATTGGTGACAGGGCTCGAGGGAAGATGCAAGGGTGGTCTGAGCGTTTATTGGCATGTGCAGGCAGAGAGACATTGATGAAATCAGTGGTCCAATCCATATCAACGTTTAGTATGAGCACTTTTCTTCTAACCAAGAAGGTATGCAAGAGTGTTACCTCCCCAATGCAAAGTTTTTTTGGAGCAGCTCTCTTGACAGGAAGGCAATGCATTGGGTCTCATGGGAACAATTGACGACGCCAAAGTGCAAAGGGGGCATGGGCTTCAGGGACATGCACCAGTTTAATCTAGCTATGTTGGGCAAACAAGGGTGGAGGCTGCTAACACAACCAGATACATTGTGCTCAAGGGTGCTAAAAGGACGGTATTTCCCGGAAGTTGATTTCATGGATGCTACGCTGCCCAAGTCAGCTTCCAAGACTTGGCGGGCGATTATGGCGGGCAGGGAAGCTCTCCAAGCCGGTTTGATCAAAAGAATAGGAGATGGCACATCCACTTCTATATGGACTGACAGATGGATTCCGGGAACCATCTCCATGATGCCACCGCCGCAACCATCGCCTACCACACTCGACAAGGTCTCTGATCTGATAGATAGTGATAACTGGTCATGGCGACAACAGGTGGTCCGAGACAATTTCATTGCGCCGGATGCCCAGGCTATTCTTAATATTCCATTGAGGCAAGGCGGTGGTGAAGATTTTCTCGCTTGGGCGCTCGATAAGTCAGGCAACTATACTGTCAAGACGGCGTACCGTGCTCTTATGACTCAGAAAGAGCATTTAGCTCTAGAGGAAGGGACGGATACCGGTACTTCACGGGATGATCAACAGTTGTGGTCTGCACTTTGGAAGCTCAATGTTGTCCCGAAGGTGAGGCTGTTCTGGTGGAGAGTTATCCGCGGCATTCTTCCAGATGAGCACACACTCAAGAGGCGGCATATAAGTGAGATTAGCAGATGCAGAATCTGCTTAGCTAGAGATGAAGACCTCCAACATGCGTTGATGTATTGTTGGCATGCGAAGAGGTTCTGGCATGAGGTTCGGTCATGGTTTGATCTTCATCTACCTCGGCTCCATCCAGACTCTTGGGCGAGGGATATATTATGTCATGATCGTTTCTCAGAAAAGGACAGGCCACTGATCATTACGATCATGTGGGCCATTTGGCACTCCCGCAACAAAATCAAACACAATGAGGAAGGAACAGATCCGGCAACATCAATGCGTCTGACGAGAGAGGCTCTCACCATTCTAGATCTTCCTCGGAATCTTACTATGACCATGGCGGGATGTGGGTGGCGGCCACTTGAGTTTGATCACATTTCTATCACTACAGATGGCGCCATTGACTTCGACACAAGCACTGGAGGTGCAGGTGGTGTGGCTCGCTCGGCAACCAAGATGTTAGGAGTTTGGTGTAAACCATACATGGGAATCACCAATCCCCTCTTGGCTGAAGCTTATGCACTTCGTGACGGGGTGTTGTTTGCAAGACTTCGAGGCTTCACACATGTGATAATGGAAGTAGACTGCATGGAGATGGTTGATCTCTGGAATTCTCGCCACAATTCGAGATCTATTATGGCACCTATCTTAGTTCAGATTGGAGTGCTAGCTCTTGATTTTTCTCTTTTTGTTGTTCAACATGTAAATCGGTTAGCAAATGTTTCGGCTCATCTATGTGCTAAGCGTGCTTGCACATTGCATGTAACGGAAAGCTGGCTTGATGAGACTTCCAGCTTCCTTGTGACAAGCCTTATGGTTGACTGTTCAAGGAATGCTCTTGTTTGAATAAAGCTCTCTGAATTGATTGCAAAAAAAATAAATAAAAAAAAAGAGCAATTGCCATCCGGAAACAAAACGACTGAGCGAGGCATGTATTACGGAGGTATCTGAAACGGAAACATTGATCCAAACATGGCCTAAGTGGTAGCCTCCGGTAACGACCTAATCTCGTCTCTGGCCATAACCTCTTCCTCTCAAAGGTTCCGGGCCATGTACCCAGACATGGTCATCTGTGTGCGAAAATCCGGTTGCTTGCGCAGGGCCCAGCTCCTTCTCCACCAGCCCTTGATTGTCATCGACGTTGTGCCAGCACCAGCAGCTCTTGGATCAGTTTGATGAAAGCAGAGCCAAACTTCCCAGGCCAATGGGCAGGTCAGCATGAGACTGGCAGCCGACTCGAGGACCTGATCACAGAACGAACAGCATGAAACGTAGGCCCTCATCGCTAGACTGTCCGCATCTTAATGAAACCAAAAAATAGGTATTATTATTACTAAATGCTGGCCTACGTTTCTTATATTTGACAAACTGTATGATTAACTAATAAATAACAACTCATACACACAAAATAGAGTGAAATACAAAGAGCACACAAAAATGACCCATAACCTTCGCCATAAGCTCGGTATAATGCATGTGCACCTATTATTGGTTGTTACATTTCGTTCAGCGGTTCACCTCAACTACATTTGGTTGGAATTCTTCATTCTAGAAACATCGCAAATTTTGAAGGATAATCAAATTATCAATTGGGAAACTGAAACGTCTAAAAGCAAAAGAGTATATATGTCAGTTAACTTGGCATCGATAAGGATGCCAAACAAGTCTATGAAACACAATTAACTCAGAAATACGCCATTCATATTTTTGCCTATATTTGGTCAGGCCAGTGAACAATAAGTTAGAGCATTACTGAAATCTGACTAAATATAAGTGATCCAATCAGTATTGGATTTCAATAAGTACATAGTAGTTAACTGGCTAAATAGTTGATTTAGATCAAATTGGTATCCAACTTTAACAAGTAGCCGACCCAAGATGAGTTCAAGTAAAGATAAACCAGTCAATATCCGAATATTGGTATCCGGACTATATATCCTAAACACTAAACGTCAGAACAATTTATTGCGGGCCAATTGATACAACTAACTGAAGAGAAAATAGTATATGAAAGACGCCGAGAGCGTAAATATATCTAGTATTAAACTGAGAGCATTTCACATGTAATTACAGAGAAATTTACAGACATATTTTACATTGACAATGGAAGAAGCATTCTTTGCTTACTTTTCTTGTGCTTCCTCTCTTCCTTGGTTAATCTCATGCACAGATAAAGAAGTGCAGAAATACATGTAAAGGATAAAGCTATTCCTATGGACCTGAAATAAAAAGCAATACACGCGAACACTAGTAGAGCATACAAAGCAAGTTCACATATCACGAGGAGCACCTCAACCCTGCAGCAACCAGCATAAAATAGTTGCGGAAGTCAGGATGCGAGCAATAATTTAAACTGTAGTGCAAATGAGGAGAGACATGAAAATGATCTCTTCCTAAGAAGAGAATTTCTGACAATCCTGAATATTCATGTTGTCTTATGTGAAAAGAAACTTGTAAATATAGAACAGGTTGGTAGGCCCGTCGTTTATTTTGCTTTGATTGTTATGGAACAACTGTGAGATAGTGCTTTCGCAGTAAACACTACTAGCAATCAGGGCTTGTTTATATGAGGTGTCCCTCTTGAGATTTAGCTTACAATGATCATTTTGCTCGGTTCATTCATACAGCAGTCAATGAAAAGTGAAACTGCCATCTTGTTTAGCCTGTAATCCTGAGAACAGAAGCAATTGGGCAGGTAACAATCCAGCACTAGCTACAACAAGATGAAGAACTATGGTTGTTACTCCCTTTGTTAACCTAATAATGGCCGATTTTCCTTGTATTGTCACTTAATTCATCCTCAGCTTGGTAATATCGAAACATAACACTCAGGCTTGTGAGAGAAACGGAATGGCTTAGGGTTGGCGCTTGCGTACCACGAGGAGCCGGCCGTGGAGGCGGAGGTGGAGGAGAAGAAGGATGCGGTTGCCCAGGCTTGCCTGGATCGCGCCTGATACTCCTTCACCTGCTCCGCCATGGGGTGCTGCTGCTCGGCGTCCACTCCTCGCGCCATCTCGCTTCCGGATTCCGACGCCCAACGGCGACGGCGACGGAGTTGGTCCGGGTCGAAGAGGAAATGGGGGATCGATGTCCTCTGCTTTGGGCCAAGCACATTCGGCTTTGGGTCACCACGTCATCAGCAATTTTTACAGATTTTAAGGCCTCTTTTGGTTCTAAATTCCCAGGGAGACGACTATATTCCTTACAGTCTAAAAAAGGACAGACTATATTGAAAGTGATGTTCTAATCCCGAGGTCACATGAGATTTTGCAAACTATCAAAACATTTGTCAAAGTTTCACATAAAAAAATTCAGAATTTTCTGAAATTGTTTTCATTTTTTTTATTTTACTGTTCACCCTAGCTCATGTGAGCTCGGGATCAGAAAAACGACGTCCAGATTATATTCCTTTTTTTGTGAGGCACAGACTACATTCCTTAGGAATTATTTTTAAAGGGTTTGTTTAATTTGCAGGAATTCCATAGGAGTACTCCGTAACCTAGGAAAAACCCTAACGGACACAAAGCCCACTTCCCTAACGGCCGTTCCGCTGTTTTCCTCGTCTCCGACTTCCGATTTTCCACGCTGGAACGCACGGGACCATGGAGTTGCACATGGACTTTAGGTCTAGTTTGTTAGGTTTCAGTGTCTTCGTGTTGTTCGTCCAGGCGATTCCGACGTTGCCATGGGATGCATGAGAGTTAGTTTCAAAATAGTGGAGCAAAAATATGTACATTGTAATTCTGAATTATTTTTTACTTCATTTTGTCCAATGCGAATAAGACAAGAATTTTTTTAATGTAAAAAATGAATAAAATGTTGTAGTAGGAGAAAATAAGTACAAAGTCCTAGTCAAAGACACAAGAAAAAACCAACAACAACGAGGCAAAGGGGGGAAACGCAACCTAGCCAGACGTTACAACAAAAACTCGAGGGCACACGCATACACTCAGGCCACCATGCACGACCTAGACGACAAGGTGATCTAGGCACGTAGCGCTGGCACGCGTCGCATTTAATATGTTCAACCAACCCGTCGATCGAAGTGAAGGCATTGTCAAAAATCCTCTTATGTAGTACTATTTATGTGTAGCTACTTTTAAGATATGTACGAGACCTTGCTATATGCTTGTGACATTATGGCTATGATTTTCATATGGCATATTATCGTTATTGTCTCATGTCATATTGTTGGTATTATATGCCTTGTCACACACATCACTTGTTGTCATTTTGAGATGGTTATGTTATGTATTTGTATTGCTCCTCTCACATGTCAAAAGTTCTCGCATAAGTGGAGATCACTTTGTGCATCCATGTTCACTTTTGCACCTCTCTGATTTCTAAAGCCTTAGGGGGAGCGTTGATCATATTTTTGTGCACTTTGTATTCAAGTGCAAATAATTCTCTTATGTGTGCACAAATGTATAGGGAGCTTGACCTAAATCTCAAAAACCCATGCTAAGCTTATCATAATATCTTTTATTATATTGATCTATTAATATTGTCATCAACCATCAAAAATGGGAAGACTGAAAGCACATCCGTCCCTAACGAGGAATTTGGTGTTACTGGCAATAGTAATTAGACGTCTAACTATGTTTCAAGTGTGCTTTCAGTTTACACATGATTGGAAATGAAGCGTAATGCCGAGCGGCAACCTTCCTAAGCTAAAGGAATAAACACATCAAAATTATACCGATGATTTCTCATTTTGAGTCATAGGTATGCCATACTACTAAGTGGGGATTAATCATGAATCTTGTGTGGGAATCATTCAACAAAAGTAAGCCATATACACCCACATCCCATGTGAGAAAGAGCATCGTGTTTTCCACCTTTTATGTTGTTGTTCTTGCTGTCAGGACATATGGTCGGACATGGGGTTCGACTTTGTCTAGAGCGCTGGATCAAGTTGAATACCATGTTGGACATTGGGTTAGACAATCTGTAAGTCGGAATGTCCGACTTAGGTTAGACTATCCGACTTCTCTGTGTAGCGTGCATAACGACAGAGAACGGGTGGATCTATATAAGCCACCCTTCTTCTTTAAAGGAGGGTGAACGACTCCGTTGCTCTTTTCTCCATTGATCCAAAGCTCAAAACTTAGATTTCTTTCTCTCTCCCCCTCTCTCTACCCACCCAACCCATCCTATATTTTTGAAAGAGCAAAAGGAATGCATGAGCAAGAAATCCACCAAAGCAAAACTCGAGTTTGTTGACCCCCCCCCCCCCCGAGATCCTAGCACATCTTGTTACACTTAGGGTTTGTGGGGAACTCAAGATGGTTTGTGTTACTCGGGAGGTTCTGATTCGTGTGGTTGTGCCCCAGGCTTGTTTGTGAGGGTTAGGAGCTCGCCCCAAGAGCTACCCCTAGTGAGAGGGAACTTGGGCATTCGTCGACCAAGGTTCTTAGAGATATAAGGTGAGACATTCGTTGTCGTGGGACCATTCGTTATTTCCCACCTATCCAATGGAGATTAGCACACCTCCAAGTGTGTAAACTTCAGTATGCATCTTCGTCTCCATCACTTTTGGTTGTCCCTTAACCCTAGCTTTAATTTGTGTTATTACTTTTTTGTTGCCCTATGTAGCTTGCTAGCTTGTTGTAATACATCATATACTGTGTATCATCCTTTTGCACATACAGAGAACTTACATTTCCGCACTAGCCCTTAAAATCAACTAAGAATTTTTTTAATTTGGTAGTCGCCTATTCATGCCTCCTCTAGTCGTCTTCTCTGTCATATTTGAACCTTCAATTGGTATGAGAGCAAGGTCACTCTCTTGTTGTTTAGCTTTACCGCTATAGAGAGCAAAGATGCCAGATAAAATCCGTGGTGGGCTATGGAATGTGGCGCTGTAGTTTACTAGGTTGTGTGGGGCTGTGGGGTCATTGTGGCCTTGTGGGCCAGTGGACCGATACGAATACTCGTTTTTGTCAGTCAAATCTTTAGTATTCACATGAATACAAGTGAATACTCGTGGCTCCACCCCTGGATAAAATTCCCTAAGACTATGATTAAGGATTTTGGAGTTAGAGGGTAAACTTATTGAAATTGGAAAAAGAATGCTTGAGAAAGAGGATTTTGAAGTTGTGGTAGTAAGTTGAGCAAAATATGTACATCATAATAGTTTTTCTAATGGAGTACATAGTAGGTCTAGGTCAATCAATGCCTTTTCCACTCATCGCTAAGTATACTCAAATTAACAAATTGCGCAAGAAACGTCTTCTCTACATTTTGCATAGGGGTGAGCTCTCCTACCACATCTTTTAAATTCTCTATGCTTCCTAAGTAATTTCGATTTTGAATTTTCTCACAATTTTGATTAGGTCAACTTTGTCAAATGAACTGGCAGCAGCCATCACATTTTTTTAAAAGGGGGGACTCCCCGGCCTATGCATCAGAACGATGCATACGACCACCTTTATAAATAAGCAAATAGGTTCAACAAGGTCTTATACTCTGAAACAAAAGTAACGGCAAGCTCACGAAGAGCCACAACACCAAAAACACAAAAGCCAATAGGCCTCAACCGGCTAGCATAACAAAGATAGGAAAACTAATCGCCTATACTATTACATGACCGCCATCCAAACCGGTTGAAGATATCCCGTGCTACCATCTCCCACCGGACAGATCCAGTAACCAAACGCTCCCTGGCCTCCGTCGGAGTGAGTAACGACCACATACGGATCAACGCAGTGGCTCAGAATATAACCTACAAAAAATAAATATTTGTTGTTCTGTTAAAAGCCAAATCATTTCTGCAGTTCCAAATTGCCCACAATAAAGCACATACTCCTACGCGAATGTGTCTAGCTGTTTCGGACTCTATCCCAACAAGCCACGTTCCAAATAACGTACTGACAGAATTCAGAGGAGTAATGCTAAAGGCAATGTGCACCGTCTGCCACAAAACTTTGGCCAACGGGCAATAAAAAAAAGGGGTTTGATAGTTTCATCCCGATCACAAAAACTACACCTAGTAGATCCTGTCCAGTTGCGCTTTACCAAGTTATCCTTTGTTAATATGACTTGTTTATGTACAAACCACATAAACACTTTAATTTTCAAAGGAACTTTGACCTTCCAAACATATTCGGAACTAGGAATGGTGCTAGAGTTGATGACATCGATATACATCGATTTAACTGTGAACTCTCCAGACCTAGTAAGCTTCCAGCACAACTGATCTGGCTGTTGAGATAGCTGAACCTCCATCAGTCTACTCACTAAATGAAGCCACGCTTCCCATCGGTTGCCAACAAGTGTCCTCCTAAAATGAATATTAAGGGGGATGGACTGCAGTATCGTTGCAACATAAGCATCACGTCGTTGAACAATACTATATAAGGACGGATACTGAAGCGCCAGCAGCGTCTCTCCAAGCCAGGTATCCTCCCAAAAACGCGTGGTAGTGCCATTACCGATTATAAACTTTGCCCTATTGAAGAAGGCTGCTTTGAATCTCATGAGCCCCTTCCAAAAAGGTGAGTCCGTCGGTCTCATTGTCACCTGAGACAAAGTTTTGGACTGCAGATACTTACTTCGGAGGATCTGCGCCCACATGGCATCAGTCTCAACTGATAACTTATACAGCCACTTACTGAGAAGACATTTGTTTTTGACTTCAAGATTCTCAATGCCAAGGCCCCCCTGGTCGTTTGGTCGACAAATGATATCCCATTTGGCAAGTCTGTATTTTCTTTTTAGTTCATCGCTTTGCCAGAAGAATCTGGATCGATAGAAGTCCAACCTTTTCCTAACACCAACTAAGACTTCGAAGAAAGACAAGAGAAACATAGGTATACTCGTGAGCACCGAATTAATAAGAATCAATCGGCCTCCATATGACATGAGTTTGCCCTTCCAGCAACTCAGTTTCTTCTCAAACCGATCCTCGATACACTTCCATTCTCTGTTTGTCAGCTTACGATGGTGAATGGGTATACCTAAGTACGTGAAAGGTAATGTCCCCAATTCACATCCAAACAATTGCCTATAAGCCTCTTGTTCCTCCTTTGGCTCTACCAAAACAAGAACACCTCGCTTTTATGAAATTAATCTTCAATCCGGTCAATTGTTCAAATAAGTATTCATTCCAGACCAATTCTTTTTATGGCAACACCCAGATCTTACTTATCTTTACTATCGGCTGTGTTGGCCTCCTCTGTTCCGGTGTTCGAGTGTGGCGGTCCTAATGGTGACGTCCTGCAGAGAGACACGTTCACCATACTTGAGGTCTTCTCGAGAGCGTAGAGTTCTTATAGTGTTCTGCATCAAAGCGCATATACTTCATCAATGAAGCTGACAGTGGACTCGCGTTTAGCAACCTATAGTGGAGAGTACCAAAGATTGAGAGAATGAGGCTTCGTCCCATTGGTCCGCGTGGGCTGATTTCAACGTTCGGTCTCGTGAGTGCAAGAGGCAAAACCCTTGTCTATGGGTGGATTCAAGGATCTCCTCCATTGTAACCGACTCTGTGTAACCCTTAACCGGTCATGATGCTCCAAGCGTGTCTATATTATATCCAACCGGAGTAAGAGAGTCCTATCTAGGCTCCGATTATGGACAATATTCTACCTCCCATAAATACACATCACACAAATCACCTCGTTACCATAGGGTTTTATCTAGGTTTAGTCTCCTTCTGATTCTACGTAGGGATCTGCGTTACGATTCTACTGCGATGTGATCACTTACACCTAGTGTATCTTCTCAATATTCTCTTTCATAGCAGAAGCGTTTTTGTAGGGTTACAATCTACACCTCCATTGAGAGTGCCGCAATCGTACTATACACATCTGAGCTTCGGTACATCAGAGCATCGTTGAGAGTAGTCCCATGTGGATTGTCATCCCTCAACAGAGGGTATCCATCGTTGCAGTTTGACGCCAACCCAGTTCGGGTCCACCGCTTTTGTAAAGACCCGAGTATATCCCGTGCCACCGTAGTTAGTGAAGCAGCTCTGACTGGAACAATTTCGTCAACAGTCATTCCAATTATGTTGAATACTTGACGCCTCAATGCATTTAAGACATGGTGGTAATCCTTCCTGTTTAGCTGCGGTACAGCTTATCGTGTCTCGGCGCGACGTGGTACTCCTCGCTTTTTCTCTTTATGCAAGTACTAAACCGTTCATTGAGACCACCTCCCAGCTCCAATTTGCTCAAGATTGCGTTAGCTTCCTTTGTGGCATACCCGATAATCATAGTGAACGCGTACTATTCTCATGATCGTTGTGAGTCGTGATGAGTGGATGCATGTTCGCCGTCTGCGGTCTTCAAGTTGCCCAATGATACTGTCAACGTGGAAGGTTTTCTATGTCTTGCAGATCTTCACAGTAGTGTTCAGAGACATAGCATGCGAAAGTAGCTACGCCCCTGGCCATCCAGTGTCAATGGTGTCTCTGAGCAAAGCCTAAACACACGCGCCAACAGGTCACATCGCTTACGGACTTGTTCTAACTCGAAGCTTTATTTGAGAGATCATGTTCAAACGGCTGCGTCTGCCTCGATCGTCGAATTCTCTGTGCATAGAGTCTTTAGCTAAGAGTGATATATGTTCTAGCTGCCGTGGTTTTGAATCACATCTCAGAGTCAATCAGGTCACTCAGATGTCTTGCGATAGCGAAGAGCTCAGCGTGCGTATTTACCGTAGTTTCTCGTCTCCTGGCCCGCTCTCTGCCATGAACTCCGGAGCGTACGTAGATGTGAGTGCACTAATATGCTGTGTGTATTTCCTTGGGTGCCATGAAGCAGGTGAGTGGGAGTCGTTCTCATTTGCGTCGGTGTAGGTGATGCAGCCATTGTCTTCAGTGTTGAAGATGGACTTGGCGACGTATGCTGTAGCCAGACTCACAATGCCAGAATCAGACTCCTCCTCAGACTCCACCTCTGCCTCCTCAGATGCGGACTCCTCCTCTGAATCCATCTCCTTTCCAACAAACGCACGTGCCTTGCCAGATGAGCTCTTCTTGTGTGATGAAGACTTTGATGAAGACTTGGAAGAAGACTTTGAGTTTCTTCTTCTTCTTGTCGTCAGAATCATATTCCTTGCTCTTCTTCTTCCTTCTGTTCTCATTGTCCCACTGTGGACACTCAGAGATGAAGTGCCCAGTTTTCTTGCACTTGTGACATGTTTTCTTCTTGTAGTCATGAGCAGAAGCTTCATCATTCCTTGAGCTTGATCGTGAAGATTTTCTGAAGCCTTTCTTCTTGGATGAATTTTTGGGAACTTCTTCACTAGCATTGCACTCTGTTTCTCGTTCCTCTCATCTTCGTCTTATCTTCTAGGAAGAGCCCTGGTCCCTAACGAACGGGATCGTCAGACTCCAGAGACGTAGTGCGAGTCAGGATTCTTCTTCAACGGACGATGCAGAGAGTCGCAGCTAGTATTAGACTCTTACCGACACACGGCGCCCAGACCAGTGGTATACGCCCCCATATCTTTGGATCTCATACATACTCTATATATCTCATACAGAAAGCGTGCTCAATCTCTACGAGATCCTCTCTCTCTCGGAGCCATCTCTAGACAACAAGATGATGTGCCACGAAGTGCAGGAATCGAGTGTCTTGAAATCATGACCACGATCTACATAACTCAACGCACCATCTCCAGGGATTGGCGACACCAGCCACCTTCATTCGTCTCATAGTACACGATGACGTATCAAGTGTAATCTTCCTCAAGGAAGACACGAGGAAAAGGATGGGAGATCGAGACAGTTTGACAGATTTCCATGTTTCCTGATTTCCCGAAAGGCAATCAAAGCAGAACCGTAAACGTCGATCTCAGCAGCGTCTTGACGATTTCAGTGGCCGCCGAGGGCTTGAAGCTCATTTGTGATGTCAGTGAGTCGGTCAAATGTGTGCTGTGACATTCTCATTGTCATTTCGCTTGAAGCGGTTGAAGAGATTGCGAAGGACACTGATTCTTGATCTCTCTGGGTTGAGATGCCTTCATTGACCTTGGAGAGCCAGTCCCAGACCAGCTTGGATGTCTTCAAAGCACTCACACGGCCATACTGTCCTTTGGTCAGATGACCACAGATGATGTTCTTGGCAGTAGAGTCCAGTTGAACGAATTTCTTGACATCAGCAGCAGTGACACCTTCTCCAGCCTTGGGAACGCCGTTCTCGACGACATACCATAGGTCGACGTCAATGGCTTCAAGATGCATACGCATCTTGGAAAGTCTCCATCGACAAGCGTAGGGCTCATATGCAGCCAAAGTACGGAACGCACCTAAGCGGAACTTTGATATCTCACGGCAGTCGACAAGTCTAACACACAGCGGATAGAGATGCTCCTCGGACGATTGATCAATGAGAGTGGACATTACATAATCAGATGTACCATCATGCGTCATGCTTACTATTCTGGCTCGCACAGTCGTACGGCGAGACTATATTATAGCATTCCTCCAACGAAAAGAGCCGCGTGCGATCTTGAGATTCTTCCAGTAGGGATATTCAGATTCCATAGAGCGGGGCACTGCCCATTATCCCTGCAGTCGACATAGCTAAAACTCCAGGTGGTTAAACCGAATCACACAGAACAAGGGAGCACCTTGCTCTGATACCAATTGAAAGTGCGTTATATCGACTAGAGGGGGGGTGAATAGGCGATTTTTATGAAAGTCTTCAAAACTTGGGAGTTATGAAGACAAACAGTGAAGATTATGCCTATTACTATGCAGCGGAAGTTAGATTACACTAGGCCAGCCATGGTCATGTATTCAATAGAGTGAAAGCACAGTGACAAACAGCTTCAGTGTAATAAGGATCAAGTAGGAAGAAGTTATGAAGCCAAACAGATCATGCATTCACGTTGTGAAGACAAATGATAAAGCAAGCACGCAATGACTTCACAATGAGTAACAGCAAGGAGAAGGAAGTGAAACCAGTACTCGGAAATGACACGACCAGTGACTGCGATTTGGAGCACAAGATATGTGGACGTTCCAGATGCTAGACCAACGTCGAGCGCCATCCGAACCCTACTTAAAGGTATTGCGCCATCACGGCTCTCGAAGTCCGGATACATTTATGTGGTGAGCGGTCTCAGAGTGTGAGAAGCCGAGCTCTCATATAGGTTATCTCTCGCTATCTAGCCATGATCCAGAACTCTGACGTCACCCCATCCAAGTACACCACGTACGCTGAGACGCACCAGCCAGACACCCCTATGTTTTCCACCGATGGACTCTCTGGACTCAAATGTACATGCCCAGAGGGATTTTCTCCAAAACCCGTGAGATTACATACCTTGAGCATGGAAGTAGTCTTAGTCTCGAACAACTCGACCGTGCCCAGTTTCGACTATACTCGGTAAGTCGTTCTATACCGGCTCGAACTCACTACACCCAAATCTAGTCACGGGACATTTCGATCTCTCATCGCCACTATGGTGTCCATACCCCCTCCCCTAAATGCTCTTTCTTGAGGAGGGCCAAGCACTCCTCTGAATGCGGGACGCTTGGCTACTAAAAGCCCGTTCTCGCCAAAACTCACAACTGTGGCTAAGAGTGTGTGTGAAATAAGACTCTTCTCAGATCAGACGCGAGACATAGACACTTATATACACGTGAATCGCACCTTTCAATTGGGTACCTGTCTGGATGTCCCGCCTCGCTGCCGGGTTGGTTTGCAGGACGATCTTATCAACGATAACTTCTCTCCTACAACATAGGAAGTTTAGATATCAGCTCTCCAAAGGCTCGGACAGTTCTGGAATAGATTTCCTCACTAAAAGAATCCGATAGTCGGGTTGAGCTGGTCCATATCTCCGAAGCTCCAACTTCAGGACACAGAACTTATGCCACGGCATAAGTCCGAGGTGCACTGGAAAATGAGGCTCGCCCACTGAGCAACGCTCGGCCCACCAGTATAGCTCCAAAATAGAGTGTGCCGGAGCGTGGACTCTATCAATAGTCCATTCCATGACTTCGGCCGCCTTTCTTGCCAGGAGGCCTGATTTGTCGCAGGAACAATAGACCCTGGTGGTTCGGCTTAGAGGAGTGACCGCCCCAGTGACCAAGTACCATCCGAACTAGGGATGGAAACGGAAACCGCGACACAACAAGGACCCGCTGTCGACCTAGGACTTGTAGGACCTACAAGTCGCTCTCCAAAATATGATCGAACTGCCGTCAATGCCGGATTATAGAGCACATACCACTCTCTGGCGAACTACAAGCAAAAAAGCGCTGCCCACACATTTGGCTTCTAATAGCGATTGATCTCGATCATCCTACTAACGACCTAAAATAGTTTCTTTCTTGAGAGCGAGTGCAATCACTTCAGTCACTTCTCATGACTTAGGATCTTCTACTTTGTGACCTCCCCCAGGGCATAGTCGCTACCTAACCGATATACCACGACGATGAGCTATTCTATGAATTGCGTGCTATTCAAAGAAATAAACAAAACTATGAAAGTCCTAGAGTCTTCGAGTTCATAGGCTTCAGTAACGTGTCTTCTGTTGTCATATCTTCAATGTGAAACTATCGGACGTCTCATCCATACCACAATGGTTGTCATAGTCTTCAATGATGTATATACACCATTGTGTCTTCAATGTCTTCACGGGGTCATCTCTGGTAGTAAAACCGAATCAATGAGGGACTTCTACCTGTGTTTTCCTGCAATTCTCACAAACACATTAGTCCCTCAACTAGGTTTGTCGTCAATACTCCAAAACCAACTAGGGGTGGCACTAGATGCACTTGCAAAGCCAACGAGAGGTATTCGACAGGGAGATCCTATTTCCCCTTATCTATTCTTACTTGCAGCAGAGGGCCTTTCGTTCCTTTTAAAATCCAGTTCTTAGTCGTCGTTGCTTGGAATCAAGGTGGCTCCTACAGCTCCGCTTGTGAACCACCTCCTGTTTGAAGACGACAGCTTGTTGCTTTTTCTAATGTCTAGCTGCCTAGGGGCCAAATGTGGTATCAAACATCCTATTAAGCAAAACTATACTCAGTGTTACAAATCTAGGGCATGACATGGGATGTGCAAATCTCAGCAAGAATCCGCCGCAGGCAAAAACCTCCTTTCAAGGCGGTGACCAACTCTTGGGTGCCGTTGAATCAAATGACAACACTGCATTCGATTATGGGTTTATTGCTCTTCCGGCAAGTCGATATGTTATCATCTCGGCAGACTCAGTAAAAACTGAGGTGAAAGATTCTCCCTGAATGTTCAAAATGAGTCTCGACGGAGTGAGAAATACCTAGGTTGGCCTACTGACGCTATAACCTCTCGCGCCGGACAGTACAAAAAGTGACTTCGGAACGTGAGTGGCTCACATATTTGTAGTGACAAGAAAGGTGTTATGTGATACAGAGAGACTTACCAAAGGTAGTGGGCGTGCGCGAAAAGCTTTGTTGTCTCGCTCGCATACATGTATAATAGAGCAGGTGCTTATTAGTCATTGCGAGCTACCGACGCCATTCTCACCTGTTTCTTCTCTTACATCGATCGTTTCCTCACAGTGTCTCCGTGTACCACCATCGACTGCAGAGTGCTCTACGTGAAATGAGAGGAGCATAAGAGATCTGTCGCATCTCTACCAAGCGCCGAGTTTTAGGGTTGCGTGTGGGCGGCCGCGTAAGTTTGACGTGGAATACACAGATCGATCACAAGGCAGGAGTCTCTCACTCAGTCCAGAATAACACGCGTGGCGAAAACAATAAGGCGAGTCAATGTAATACCACGAACGACCCTCAAGTCCCGGGGCCAAGGCCAAGTAAGGAACGGAGATTTTCCAGGCCACCATATGCAAAGCATGCGTTTATTCATATACAGGCTAGAAGCCGACTGTCGTATCACCCCTGTGAACTAGACAGGCTCTGCTCAGCGACTCGATTATACTCAGTCATCAGCGAGACAGACTCAGGGTAATAGCTCAATATATCTTAGGCATGTGTAAATAATCGTTTAAATTTCTGTCACGACTTTTCCCGTCGGGCATCTAGTCCCGCAATCTCTTATCTACATGCTTTTCCTGCGTGCCTGCCTCTCTAACATACTGCTGATTCTTGCCAGTTGAAGAAGATAAACTTTATACATTGACGTCGTGCTCATGACAGCTTGATTTATGGCGAGCTCACCATCCAGTGTGGATACAGTTCCCACTACCGAGACACAGCGCAGACGTGCCCTGCTCGCGGACCATTAGATCACAATATTACGCATTCCTTATGTACAGTGAAGACCTTGCATTTATACGCAAATCAGATTGTGACTGTCTCCTGTGCGCATTTCCACTTGCCTACCGCGGTTTACCGCTGGGCGGGTCATGATACCCAATTGATACCACTGGACAGATAGTCCATAACCAGAACCGGTCTAATCACAATGCTAACTCAATTGTTAAATAAACAATCATACCTGTGGTGTATGTTTAGACTGCCGGCTTATCAGCTCCACGCAGCAAGAGTTTTTAAAGCGATGGCTCTAAAACATAAGGTTATTACCCTCTGGCAACTTAGAGTCTGCCATCCTGGCGGGTTGTAGAAACCCGAAAGATGCTTCAAATATGCCATAAGTAGGGCAGCCTGGTGTATCTTGGTAAAACCCGAGATCGGCACAAAAAGAGTCATATAAAGATTCTTCTCGCAAATATGCCGCCCAACTCTACAAGTAGAGAGAGGCAAGCCTGGCTACCCCGACGACTATCAGCTCTTATAAACCGAAGATGGGCTGAATTCCATATAAAGAAAGAAAGTCAAAAATTCAGACGTCTCCTGTCTGGAAGGCCGTGCCAATTCAGGCATAGTGTCATTAGTGCTTCGATTGAACTAGCGCCTGAGCCACTGGACCGAGGGTATCCAGTGTTCTTTCGGGTGACTCCTGTTGGGCGGACTCTACTCGCCCCAGGTCTCGCGCTATCGGACATCTATCTCTGAAACGCGCTCATGTAACACTGCACGGTCTTTGTAATACAGAGCTTAATAGACTTATCAGGGATCGCAGAGCGCATGCAAAGCTTGAGCAATGAACTACTCGATTGTTTGCCGCCCTCGACGAGTGGCTCCTGTTCACAGGCGTATCTCCAACATGGCAGTAAGGAGAAAGCCGAAAACTGACTGTCATGATGTAGCGTGGAGTGACTGGTCAGCTCACTCGATGACCTATCGAATCTATCGGATTCCTCCGCTTTAACGAAGGGCCGCTTCCCGGTCAGGCACATACGCGCCCCGAATTCGACGAGCGCAGTTGCCACCAAGGAGCTACCTAAAGAGTCTCATTGTCAAACTCCTATGGCTAAGTGAAAGTGTTAAAGCATTATAGTCCGGTTGCCTGGCCCGCTGCGCTATCACCTCCTTTGTAGGACCAAGACGTTGGGTTAAGTGTGAAAATGCGTCTTCTGCGAGCACCCCCGCACTATGTGCGTGGGGGCTGAAGCCAACGACTGCCATCTTTCAGATTCTATATATATATATATATATATATATCTTAAAACGGCCGCACAAGTATAAAAAAAGGCCACTACAGTTTATCAAAATATTACTTTATAATTACATATGCTATCATAACATAGCATCTTTCGGGCACTGCGTCTCTATTACACGAGCGCCTTCAAGAACTTCCTGAAAATAGTGCTCGGAGAGTACTCGGCTTTTGTCCGAATCTCGGGGCGCAACAACGGTGGTCTCCATCTCTGCCCAGTATGTCTTAACACGGGCAAGAGCCATCCTAGCGCCCTCTATGCATGCTGACCTCTTCATTGCATTTATACGCGGCACCGCGTCAAGGAATTGCTGCACCAAGCTGAAATAACTCTTCGGCTCCGATCTCCCCGGCCACAGGTGACCCATGACGTACTTCATGGCGAGTCCAGACAACCTATTCAGTTCGGCCCATTGAGCCAAACGATCATCCACTGCCAGTGGACGCTCTGGATTGTGAAACTGCGACCAGAAAAGCTTTTCCACTTCGCAATCTTTCTGATCTCGAAAGTGTTCGGTCGCATCAGCAGCACTCGCTGCCAAGTCCAGATAGGTATCCTCCACACTCCACATCCGGTCCAACGGAGCAAACTTCGGATCACAAAATTTCCTTCGCAGCATAAAGGGCTTTCCAGCCGCAATCTGTTCGGCCTGACGCAGCTCCTCCTTCACAGCTCTCATCGCAGAGCGAGCGTCCTTGGCATCGGCAACGGCCTTCTCTAAGTCCGTCTGTCTCGCCCGGTCTTCTTTCTCAAGAAGTTTGCAACGGTCATGCCAGCGCTCTTTAACTTCTCGGCCATCTCGGCCATTCTTCTTTGCTTCGGCAGTGAGCAGCCTATTCGGCTCTCAGCTCTTCAAGGGCCTCTCGGCAGCCGCATCGCTTTTTCTGGCTTGCTCCTTAGCTCGGGCAAGTTCTGCCCTAAGATTCTCCACGGCGGTCGTACCATCTGCGTCAAGCACACACATTGTAAGACACTGGCATGAAGCTCCTCTTACCTGATATGCCCGAAGAATTACATACCTTGAGCCTCATCAAGCCGCTTGTTGACAAGCGCGATGTCGGCATCTGCCACGTCCAGTTGCCGCTTTAGTTCGGCTACATCATCAGTTCGGCTAGATTCCGGACACCTCGCCACCTACATTCAAAGGCGACATCTTAGACCTGGGATTATGATCCCTATGTGCCGTCATTTCTTGACAACACGCAGAGTCTCAGGGGCTACTATCTACACAGGGCGCATCTTATTTATGCGCAACTGACAAAAGTGTACATTATCTAACGTACCACAAAACCCGTCAGTAAACTTTTGACGGCCTCATGCAATCCGCTTTCTGCGGATGAAATCCTTTCAATCACCGTGCCCATCAATGCTGAAAGTGCAACTATCCCTAGGTGGTTTTGGTAATTCATAACAACATATAGCTCATTGAGCTAATGCTATTCCAAGATGACTATTTCAGGAAAGCTCAATGATTGGCATGCATGGATGTGAAAGTGGAACCCTCAAAATGCTAAGGACAAAGGATTGGCTCAAGCTCAAAAGCTCAAGACTCTTCATTTTATATTTTAGTGATCCAAGATCACATTGAGTCTTTAGGAAAAGCCAATACTATCAAGGAGGGATGAGGTGTTGCTTAATGAGCCTCTTGCTTCATGTGCTTAGTGATATGCTCCAAAACCCTCAACTACTTTCCCATATCCACATATGACCTAAACCCTAAGCCAAACTCGGTCCTACCGATTCTTTCTATCCGGCGCCACCGAGTTTCACTTGTCATAAGCCACTGCCAAACCCTAGCAATTCGGTTCTACCGATAGGGATCTCGGTCTCACCGAGATGGGATTGCAAACTCTCTGTTTCCCTTTCGTAACTTTTCGGTCTCACCGAAAGAGCGAATCGGTCCCACCGAGATTGCAATGTAAACTCTTTGTTTCCCTTTGTAACTTTTCGGTCTCACCGAAAGAGCAAATCGGTCCCACCGAGTTTGCCTGACCAACTCTCTGGTTAGCTAATTACCAAACTCGGTCTCACCGAGTTTGTGTAATCGGTCTCACCGAGATTACGTTATGCCCAAACCTAACCATATCGGTCCTACCGAGTTGCATGTCAGTCCCACCGAAAATCTCTAACGGTCACTAGGTTTACCTTTTCGGTCCGACCGAGTTTGTTGATTCGGTCCCACCGAGATTGGAAAACTGTGTGTAACGGTTGGATTTTGTGTGGAGGCTATATATACCCCTCCACCTCCTCTTCATTCGTGGAGAGAGCCATCAGAACACATACACAATTCCAACTCATATGTTCTGAGAGAGAACCACCTACTCATGTGTTGAGACCAAGATATTCCATTCCTACCATATGAATCTTGATCTCTAGCCTTCCCCAAGTTGCTTTCCACTCAAATCTTCTTTCCACCAATCCAAATCCTATGAGAGAGAGTTGAGTGTTGGGGAGACTATCATTTGAAGCACAAGAGCAAGGAGTTCATTACCTACACACCATTTGTTACTTCTTGGAGAGTGGTGTCTCCTAGATTGGCTAGGTGTTACTTGGGAGCCTCCGACAAGATTGTGGAGTTGAACCAAG